>NW_017806066.1:82430-86376 GCF_001891065.2 Hippocampus comes | reverse complement strand
ACACACACACACGCGCAGTGTCATGATGTCATTTCATTTGTATGTTAGATATTTTCTTGATTCTACAGGAAATTAGTTTGAAGACAATAACCAAAGAGTGTATGCACTGTAACCCTTCGATCGGCTGTATTTATTGGTTGGACGTTGTCTTTAACCACCCGTGTGGGGGTGGTTGCTAGTTCAATTCCATCACCTCCAGAATTACACCCCGAATGAGGCTAATCTCCGCTGACTTTAATCTCCTAATGGGATCACCGAGTTGTTCGCCAAATGATGGATGCGTGTTTGTCCACTAATAGCGGCGCCTTGTCCGTTGCTGAGCGCATGGACCACATGCATAAAATAGTCCGTGTGTACAAAGATTATACAATATGATTTGACACTGGCAGACCGGTAATAATTTAAGTTGTTGTAGCTGTCAACGGCGTGCCAAAATAAAAGCTGTTCCTAATATCATATTGCATATGTGGTCACAATGTTGTGGCTGGTCGTTTGTGTGTGTGTGTACTTAGACAAGAGGCTTGTCTGAGTGACTCAGTCATTGTTGACGTGTATGTTTGTGTCTGTCTGTGTGTTCACCTTTCTCCAGCTCAACTGGAAACAGATCCAGCTTCTCAACTCTCTTCTCCAGCTCATACTCGGCCGAGGCTGCCATTGGGTCCACGTCATCATTACGGCGATCATAGTCTTCGTTACAGTAGGTCGTGAATACCTACAGATCAGGTAAAACATGGAATAAAACATGCATGCATGCATCCATCCATTTCTATGTGGCTTATGTTGTGCAAGGCCATGGGTATCTAAAGCCTGGTGCAAGAGGCTTTGACTGGACACCAGTCAATCATAATGCACATATACTGTAGAGCTAGAGGGGCATCCTGTATTACTGTAATTGACCAGAGGACGTGGTCTGCTATTTTCGTTCGCCTTTGTGATTGAGACGATAAAAGTCAGCCAATACAACAAATCCTGCTGGTGCGTCGTCAATATTCTTAAACACAACGCAGTCGGACACGCCCGGTTCCACTGATATAGAAATTGAGAAATTGACTGGCATTTAATGAGTTAAGACAATAATTGGAGCAACAGCATAGTTTTATACCCAGAGAGACCACAGACGCCACGTTTACCCTGAGAGTTGAGAAGGGGAAGTACCACAAGGGTCAGATTGAACTGTATTGTGTTGTGACAGATTTCGAGAAGGACTATGTGCGAAAGGGTGCCAAGGGAGGCGTTTTGGTACCGTATGATGAAATTTGCAAGGGTCGAGAAGTAGTAGTGAGATGAGTATGAGAAGAGTAAGACTGTGTTGAGATGCGCTGCTGGAGGGATTGAAAGCAGACCGCGGAAATACAATCAGGGCGAGGTGTAGAATATTGCAGTTCATTCATATGTAGTTTTCAACCTGCCAACTGGACGTGGCCGTCAATCACACTTTTTGTGTCGGTCGTTCACTTGAACGAACGCGTCCGTGACGTGTCACGCATGCGCACAAAGCACGACGTCGCGTGACATGCAAAAGACGATGATACGCGGCAGTGTTTGCGAAAGCAAATATAATCTAAGTTGTAGAGGCAATTTTTAAAATCATTTTATATCGACGGACGAGCGATGCCCTAAGTGATGATATTTTTGAGGAAATGAGGCGTCACGAAAACGTCCAGTAATGATGACACGTAACGGAGACGTCTCATAAAGATGACGTTTATCATTGACGCGTGTCTGTGTGGTTGAATTGCATTTATGGTCATACGGTATGCAGTATGTTTACAATGTATGATTACAATTTCCAGGTCAAATAGCTTCTTTACATTTAAAATCTTTGTTTTAATATCACTTGTTCTGCGTCAAACCCATACTTTGGTGAAATGTTTTGCCCTTTATAAATAATGAAATGGAGTCGACTATTATTATTTATTAAATGTGCCCTTGAGGGACACAGATGCGACTGATGTTGATAATTTTAGAACCACAATGTTCCACATTGTATTGGTTTTGCAGATGATTACCTTAAAAGAATTCTTACTTTATTGGTACACTGCGGAAAACTTTCAAGCCAGGGAATCAAAATTTGCTCTCTGCAGAATCAGGACTGTTCTCCATGGAATCAACACTTCCTGGGGGGACTAACTGGGACAAATTTGCACAACATGTCTTATCTTTTTAAAATATTGGCCTGGTTCAGAGAGTCAAACTGCAAAACAGGGTGAACACAGTCGAGAAGCACATTTTTAGGTGAAGATTGGCAGTTTGTCGTTGTGTTTTATGAGTAACAATGTCTTTATCAGTCAACGAGTAACCTGATGTTCTGAAAGTTAGCGTCGCAAAACAGAATTTTAAATCGTCTTGGCAGGTTGGAGCGAGTAAAAGGGGGATATGAAGTCCTCCCACTCGTGCCAGCTGTGACGCAAACTGTCACGAGATCACAAAGAAGAGCCCAAGTGAGAGCACACATGACCAGACATGACAGGAATTCAGGTTGAATGATGAGTGGCAAAAAAGAAGGGGCAGAACTCAAATGCACACGAGGTCAATTTCAAAACAGACATGTGGGCGGCATTCAGTGTGGGCAAAGGCGCAAGACGAAAGTGCAAGAGAACCTTCACTTTACAATATTGCCAATGCAATTGTCAAATATGACTAGAATAAAGCACAGTACCTTGTATACCATATAATGCATGCGTGCAAGCAACTGCTTATTTCAACTGCTCAAATGCCTACGTGTGAACCACTACATCAATGGCCTACACCTGCTGAATAAATGATAACAACACATTTGAATTATAACTTCAAAATATTTGGCTGATACACTGACTTGTGAAAATATCACCATCCGACCTCCAGTCCAAATATCTCACGTGGTGTGTTCGCACTGTCATCGGTGTGAATGCATAACGGCCAAAGAAGCTTCCTTTTGTCGGTGTTGTGTATTTGCGCCAATGGCTTCAACTCAAATAAATAATTCACCATTCATAACTGCTGCATGGGAGCAAAACAAACAAGACTTTGATTTCTCACGATTTCTTAACATGCGCCCACATCTTTCCTCCGTGAACCAACTTCACCATACTTTGTCCCGTTATTAACTCCTCCCACCGTCTGTCTAAAAGCCCAAGAGCATCTGTCTTCCCGATGACCAGCTCCATGATCACGTGGCTCTGTTTCTGTGGCAACCCCAGGCTTGCCTGGTGCGATTTTGGCAATAGCATGGACTTGTTTCTCTCTCTCTCTCTCTCTCTCTCTCTCTCTCTCTCTCTCTCTCTCTGTCTGTCTGATAGATATGCTAATATGTTTGTTTGTGACAGACACAGCCAAGGCGATTATACGTGGGATACATAATTCATTATATTGCCTCTGATACACACACTGTAAACAGACACACTCAAATATACCGGCACAAATATGGTTCGAGAGCAGGACTGTTAAACTGCTTCCTGTTGTCACATTTCCTTCCTGTTGAGTAACTTTATAGTTGTGTGTGTGTGTGTGTGTGTGTGTGTGTGTGTTTGTGTGTGTGTGTGTGTGTGCGCGCGCGCGCGCGCGCGCCCATATTTGCATGCATAATGAGGCGTCAGCGTGTGCCCTGCCCTCTCAGATAGACTCATGAAGTCACCGATTTTCCATGGTGACAGAAAAGTCAACAAACAAGCTGAAACCATCGTAGAAAGGGTTCTGTCAGTCGTCATCTGTACCTGTGGGTAAAAAACAAAAAACAAAAAACAAAAAACAAAAAAGGACGTTTCGCTTCTCTCACAGAAGCTTCGTCAGCGGTAGACAACCCTGAAGTCTCCGTGAAGACTCCGGGAAGTTGCTCTGCGCTAAAAGGCTGAGCGTGGCCTTTTTGAGGACTGGGTGGGGATGGTTAGTCACGCCCCTATGGTGAAGAGGCCCATTGGTTTCTAAACTCCCTATCATTGGGTCTTGATTAGGCCTATTGTTTGGGCTA
>NW_017806066.1:81236-82377 GCF_001891065.2 Hippocampus comes | reverse complement strand
GGAAGTGGATGGAGTCACCGAACACATAAATAATCTAGATGACAGCATCAAATTCACCAGAGAAGACGCAAAAGACAATGCACTGGCCTTTTTGGATTGCAAGGTCAGCTTAGAGCAGGACAAAACTCTTAAGGTTGAGGTCTACAGAAAACCCACGCACACAGATCAGTATTTGCATTTCAACTCCAATCACCCGCTGCAACACAAGCTAGGTGTAATTAGAACACTTGAACACAGAGCGAGCCAAATCTCCACCAACACCAAGTCGAGAGAGAGTGAGGTCAAACACATCGAGAAGGCATTGTCAGGGTGTAGCTACCCTAAATGGGCCTTTGGCAAAGTTAGGAAAATTAAAACAAACAGAGAGGAAACCAACCAACAGAGAGAAAAGAAGAGAAGGGGTGTCTGTGTACCTTATATTGCCGGCCTCTCAGAGAAAATACAAAGAATATTTCTACAACATGATATTCCCGTTTATTTTAAACCGATAAACACATTGAGACAAAAACTAGTACACCCCAAAGACCGGGTTCCTAACACCCAAAAATGCAATCTGATTTATTCCATCCGTTGCCAAGAAAGTGAGTGCAAGGAACATTACATCGGAGAAACCAAACAAACACTCAAGAAAAGACTTCATCAACACAAATGGAAAAACAATGATAACAAAAGTGCAGTATACGCACACTTAAAAGAAACAAACCACACAATTGAAGATGAACAAGTAAAAATCCTAGGAACAGAAAAGAGATGGTTTGAAAGGGGAGTAAAGGAAGCGATTTTTGTTAAAAAATTTTCACCCTCTCTGAACCGTGAAGGAGATATCAGATTTAACCTGTCTCCTATTTACAATAACTTGTTGACCACCAAGGGACATAGACATGCTGATCAGGCCAAATGAAAGTAGCTATTCAGCCCTAGCCCAAACAATAGGCCTAATCAAGACCCAACGATAGGGAATTTAGAAATCAATGGGCCTCTTCACCATAGGGGCGTGACGAACCATCCCCACCCAGTCCTCAAACAGGCCACGCTCAGCCTTTTAGCGCAGAGCAACTTCCCGGAGTCTTCACGGAGACTTCAGGGTTGTCTACCGCTGACGAAGCTTCTGGGAGAGAAGCGAAACGTCCTTTTTTTTTTT
>NW_017806066.1:67335-80163 GCF_001891065.2 Hippocampus comes | reverse complement strand
TTGTGTGTGTGTGTGTGTGTGTGTGTGTGTGTGTGTGTGTGTGTGTGTGTGTGTGTGTGTGTGTGTGTGTGTGTGCGCGCGCGCGTGCGCGCCCATATTTGCATGCATAATGAGGCGTCAGCGTGTGCCCTGCCCTCTCAGATAGACTCATGAAGTCACCGATTTTCCATGGTGACAGAAAAGTCAACAAACAAGCTGAAAGGAAAAAAAAAAAGCATGCAAAAAGGAACAACACAACTACAAAATGTTGTACACATGTAGAGTAGCAAGATAATAAGAATGGAAACAATCAAAGCGCCCTAACAAGTACAGTATGGTCCAGAGAGTTTGCCCATGCAGTTCTGCACCATTTCTGACCCTTTGCCTGTCATTAAAATTCAGCCATCAGACACTCCCCTGTGGAAAAAAAAGGCACTTTGTTCCACTGACAACAAGAACTGTCACAACTGTGTGTATCTGAAACTTGGCCAAGTAATAGCGTGGAAGATGAGACGAAGTGGACAATCAACCATGAGACAACCCATTTTCATGGCTCTCCAAGTACAGCAAGTTTTCCTTTTGGAAATTTTGACCTCTCTAAATTAAGAATTTGAACTGTACAGCCCGAGATCTAGCGGGTACGTGTGCGCCCGCGTGTGTTTCATTTAAAAACAAATACAGTCAGCCACATTCCAACTGCTGTTCTCACACTCACAGGGGTAGCCTTGTTCACTATTCAGCACACGTAAACACAAGTGTGATCGAGTTGAGGCGACAAGGAAGGAAGCCTTATGGCTTTTGCGCAATCACACAGCCCTTCATTTGGGCTCATTGTGATTTGAGTTTGAGCTAATAACTAAAACTACAACAAAAAAAAAGAAATGACTATCATTTTATCGAGGACAGAAAATGCGCGGTGGCATTTTGGATCGGTAAATTGGGGTGCAAATGAGTCAAGTATATTGTTTGAAGACTTCGTGGTGCTGCCTGTCACGCGGAGGTCAATGACCACACTACAACTTGAAATTCCAGCAAATGTGTATTATAGTGAATCTGCAATATTTTCTGATTCGTCTTTTCCGCCTCCAGCTGTCTTGTTTTTTTTTTTGTTGTTTTTTTTTAACAGTGTACAGGCAACTCCAAATTTCAAATAGAGAGCCTCCCGTGTCGTAGCACCTTGTGCCCAGGGACGGCTCCAGGATTTTTGTTTCCTCCTCCCGGAGCTAAAGGAGGCTTGACCAAAACATAGGGGGGCAGAGAAAGCGATTTATCAATATATTTTAGGATATCAAGTAAAACGGCACTATGAGGCTGGCGTGCTAACCAGTAGACAAATGTTTTAGTTTTTTTTTTTTTCTTTTTGGCATCGCTCTGAATAGATGTGAATGAAACCCTGAGTGTGGATGGACTTAGAAGGTGAAAACTCACCTTGATGGGCTCAGTGCTGAATCGAATCTTCCTATTGGCTTCTATAGGCTCCTCCTCCTCAGGAAGACCCTCGATTTCAGTGCAGCTGCTTTCTGGATGGTATGCTTCCTCCTCTTCCTCATCGTCATCGTCGTCCAGCTGGCTCCCCCCGGAGTCGTCCTCGCCGAGGCCGCTGTATGCGCTCACATCCACCAGATCCCCTTCGGAGTAATCCTCCTTCCTCGAGCCGTCCTCGTCATTGTCCTCTTCGTCACCCCTTGTCTCAGAGTCAGCTTCTGTAACTTCAAAAGCCGGTGGCTCTTTTTCCCCATTTTCGAGTGAAGCGTGGACATCCGCTTGAACCAACCTGGCCCCAGCCTCAACATCCCCCCTACAACAATCCTGTTCCGCGCTAAGAGGCTCCGCGCCCGATGCAGCCACGACGGTACTCGAGCCCCTGTCTTCTGTCAACGTGAGCTGGCATTCCGACTCCGGTTTGGCCTCCGCATGAGGTGGGGAGATGTCATCAGAGTGCTGATCTCCTGAATGTCTGAATCTTTCCTCCTCGCTGAGCGCCGCGCCATCGATTTCGCACTGCGGGGGCGGATCCGTCACTTCAACCTCTGCCGCCTGGTCGTTGACACTTCCTGCTGTTACCTCTTCATCCTCCTGACTTGGAGGGGCCCCTTTCATCTGTGAGCGAGTGAGACAAATTATGTCATCATTTAACACCACGGTTGACTCGGTTTCAATCGTCTTGCCGAACAAAGAGAAACTGAGGCTACAAGCGCACTGAACTTAAACAAGCGTCAGGTCTCGACTAAGCTAGGCAGTGATCTTCTTTTCACCAACTCACAAACTATTCCATCTCCTTTATTTTTCTGTTTCATTCATGTTAGGGGCCGTAATGGCTGCTGCTCAACTTGGCATATGTGTGTGCGTATGCGCTTTGGAATCATAGTAACAATAGAGGTGTGGCCAACAAAAACCTACTCAAACTGTAATGCTGTCATATTAACGGCCCAAATCTCGGAGGAAGATTCAAAGCATCTTGATGAATATACAAGAATTTGGTTCTGATGGTCGATGGGGATCTAACTCAGGATTCTCACAAGAAGTGAAAGTAATCAACTATAAATCCTATAGCGCAGCCTTTGGCACTTGGCATTAAAGTCACCACTTGAGTGAAAAAGTGGTTTCATCCGACAAGACGTGACGCGTCGGCTAAAATAATCCCCCTTTGCAAATCTCCTTACCTGGCTCCGACCAGGCCCTGATTTGGCTGGTAGTTTTGGCTTTGGTGCTGGGGCGGGTCTTGACCGACGGTTGGGGAGGTAGAGGTTGTTTTGGAGATCTGCCTTCTCAAACACAGCACTGAGTTGACTCACGGTGGGGCTGACGGCCTCAGCGGGCCCAAAAGCAGCTGCAGCGGCAGGAACGGGAGCAGGAGCGGGAAGAGGGGGCTCATCTAAGCGGTCCAAAGCCTCGGTAGAGCCATTAAAGCGTGCCACAACGTCCAGGCGGCTGTCTTGGAAACCAGAAGCTCGCTCCTTCTTCAGCAAAATCCTGTTGGTAGCAGCTTGTTTCTCCTGAAGGAAAACAAAACATTTCATGTTCATCTCTCATGAGAGTGACTCTGATCCTGTTCAGAGTACGCCATCAACGAGTCAATCCCAGGGCTGACATAGGCAGACAGTCACTCAATGCTCAAATTCTCACATTTGGACAGTTTTGAATCTTCACTTGACCTCGCATGTTTTCTAACATTGAGGAAATCAAAATTGACCGGATAGAAGGTGGACAGATTCAAACACGGACTTTTTTTGGTGTCTCACAGAGGTATTAACCGTTCTTTCGATGTGCTGTTGATGAAAATGTTACAATTTTTCTCTCGTGAACACCCGGCCCTATTTTCGCTCCCAGCGCAGTGCAACATGCTGCTACACAAAATAGCCGTGTAAATCACGACACGGCCAGTGCGTGTATAAAACGATGATCTCCTAATAGTGAGATCAGTTTAGTCTGCAGCAAGCAGGCGGTTCGGAGTTTGCTGATTTCACCGGTGATCCATACAGTCACACCAGAAGAGTCAAATAAAGGAAACGATTGCCATTTCTCACCTGTAGTGTCCGTTGTTCAAACATCCTCCTGGTTTCCTGAAGTTTGGACAAGCCTGAGGAGCTCGCACCCTCCCCGTCCGTTTTGGTGTCAAAACGGTTGACCCTCTCTGAAACTGTACCCCCTAGTTTGAGCAGGGCACTGTGGTCGACGTTCTCGTTGAGGCTCGATGCCCTCGGCAGGGACAGTTTGACTTCTTGCTCATTTCCTGCCAACGATAGGATGCTTAACTACGGAGGTTGTTCAAATAGCGCCTCTCCACCCCAAAAAACAAACAGATATATTATTTACCAATCACTTTGGCACCATCTTCCTCATCCCCCGGTGACTGCATCTGCATGAACATATTCTTGATGCGGTGAACGTTTGATCCATAGCGCCGACCCCTCCCGTTTGGCCGAGGTAGGGGTGCCGGCTTGGAGGCGGGGTCGTAGCCTCCGTTGAGGTGATCGGTGGCTTTCTTCAGCGCCGCCAGCCCCGCCTCGTATGCGTTTCGATGCGGCGAGGCGCTGCGCATGTTGGAGCTCCCGCTTCCCGCGCTGTTCCCGGCGGAGGCCCCGTTGTCTGGCGCGGCCGAGGCAGCTTCTGTCTTCATCATGTTTGATAATTTAAATGTCCCCCGGCGAAGAGCAGGTTAATGGTGATGAGGCCGGCAGCATGTCTGGACAACATGAGCTGTGAGACGAAAAGAGAAGAGAAACTTGAAAGAACAACAGTGTGGATCGATTCCATCAGTGTATATCGCCATCATTTCATTCATTCAGATTTCAGTGTTTTGATATTTGTTACCACCGCTCAATAGGTTATGTTTTCAATGGCCTTGGTTATTAGGATCAGGATGGTTGCTCCCGTTACATTTTCGTAACAGACACACAGACAACCCCCCCCAAAAAAATTGAAACCATTTCCAAAACGTTTCAATTGTTCCTAGTTGTCCACAGTAATACAAATTGCTCTTAAATGTTATCCCTTTAAATTTGGGTGACCAACCCAGCAATGATGTCAACAATATCATGAAGATTAAAAAAAAAATCACATCGCTCTCGATACTAATACATTGATGATGTCATAAAAACATCAAACCAAATAAATCCTTGATTAAAAGGTTGTGTAAAATAGGGGAAACTTTAGGTGAAATTTAATGACAAATACACAAAATCCTTCAAAATAATCGACCGTAATCCA
Source organism: Hippocampus comes (assembly GCF_001891065.2). Classification (NCBI taxonomy): domain Eukaryota; kingdom Metazoa; phylum Chordata; class Actinopteri; order Syngnathiformes; family Syngnathidae; genus Hippocampus; species Hippocampus comes. Next base: position 75,474 of record NW_017806066.1, on the reverse strand, counting down.
AGTCTCATCGCAATTTAAACCTATTTTTCAATGCAGGTGAAATGTGATTACGGTCTATTTATAATTATTTTATGGGCGGCAAGGTGGGCGACTGGTTAGCGCGTGCAAAGGTGCAGGCTTCGATTCTGGCTCCGGCCTTCCTGCGTGGCGTTTGCTCCTTCTCCCCGTGCCTGCGTGGCTTTTCCCTGGGCAGGTTTTCGCCAGAATCGAACCCTGCGCCTCTGCACTGTGAGGCGGACACGCTAAGCAGTCGCCCACCGTGCCGCCCCGCTGACAAAATATCATCCGAAATTCAAGGTTTAATTGACGTAACCAGCATGAGAATATTTCCAATAAGACTGACAGGCAACCCCACGACAACAAAAGCCCAAATGATTTATATATGGTGATTAAATTCATAGGACGGGAAATACTTGGGTCATAAACGAGATAAAAACATGGGATCATGTTTCCCCCAAAGTAGGAATTATATTTATTTTTATCCTAAATGACTGAGTGACTTTCTACATCTGGAAAGCATTCCCTTTAAAGGAAACATTGTGATTTTTACCCCCAATTTAAAACAGTTCCCAGGTGTCTTGACAACATGACGGGCTTTTGTCATAATACCCCGAGGATACAAAAAAAAAAAAGAGAGAGAAACCGGTACTTTACTGTCCGTTATTTAGCGTCCCGGAAATTAGTCTGATTTTAGGGGGTGATCCTGTGTCATGAAAATGAGCGACGGTTAATCCTGGAACCAATGCCAAGTAGTAAGATACTGCTTTCATTTCCAGAGCTCGGAGTGAGCAAAGAGAAAAAGTGAGCGCCCAGAAAGACAATAAAAACATTGCACTTCATTGTCTACAACCCCGTTTGTCTGTTCATTTTCTGTACCGCTTGTCCTCATTCGGGTCACGGGCCAGCTTGGAGCCTATGCCAAAGGACGGCGCAAGAAGCAGGGTACAACCTGGACTGGTTGCCAGCTTCTCACACTGACTGCACTACACTAAACTTCATTAAAAAAATGTCAATTAGTGTGCTGGTCCACAGATGTGGTGCGTGCATGGCCAAACAAATGCATCCCAACCTCCACTACCTCAATTAGCGACCAAGTACAGTATGTGCCACCAACCAGAAGCGAATGCTGTTAACCAATGCTAATCTGGGCATCATTTGGGGATATCTGCACAATGCGATAGAGAGTCTTTAAAACATGCCACAGTCAAGCGAGTCAAGGCCAAAGTGAAGAAATGTGTCACTGTTTGCAGCAAGCAAAACAATGATTATTCGATGAGGCAACGAATTGTTGGTTCACTTTGAATGTGTTCAAACACCAAATGAAATGGAAGTGGGTAAAACACAACATGACGTGCTCATCAGTGGCAACACTGACAACCTTAGCCATACCCGGCAATTTTACGGCCATTTGGCCCGCGGCCCGGCTCGGACTGGGCCGCGAAGTGTTCCTTGGAATTAAGAAAATAAAAGCTTCAACATTTTTTCACAATGCGCTTTGGGCCGCGGCCCGGCTCTTACTGGCCAGTGAAACGTTGCTTGGAATTAAAAAAATAGATCCTACTTTCAAAATGTTGCATAGTGCGTGGACCAAAGCATCAGACCTTTTATTTTGAAACCTGCTTGCGGGGGGTGCGTGCGTCATCGATGTACAGGTGCTCTGGCAGAATCTGCGTGATTAGCTACAAGTCACGGGAATGGTACCCCTTCAAAATGTTCGCCCATGCCCCCCCCCAAAAAAAAACCCTAACTGTGGACGCTGTGAATTCCGTGGTTTCAAGAAAATGCGGCCTGTTGAATAATTATTGACTGAAGTCAGGGTTAAACCCGTGTGTTTAGTTTGTGGTGAGCCGGTCGCCCTGTTGAAGGACGTAACGAGACGAAGCAAGCGGGAAAAATCCAGACATTCGACTGAGGCCGGGAGAGCGCAGATATCCGAAGATTCGCTAAAGCGACGCTAGAAAAACAACAAAGCTATTTGACCAAACAACACGCAGCCCGGGAACCATCAACCAGGACCGGCTATGTGTTAGCCCACGACATCGCGAAGAAACACCAAGCCTTTTTTTGGAGGGGAGGAATTCGTTCAAGAGTGCTTGGTGGACTCTGGAGCGCGAATATGTCCGGAGCAACAAAAGAAGTTCAACAAATCCAGGTACGGACCCTCTTTTCCTGACGAGCATCTGTCCTGTGTGCTTCACATGTCCACCTCAAACGTTCAAGCTGCTATGATGCACTTGTAGAAGCTCAACAGAGGTTACCTTGATCTCACTGAGCAAAGAAAAACCAAAACATTTGAAACATGCTTACTTGGATTGTTTTTTCTGCTTTGTTTGGCAGTTGGGACTAAAAATGTTGTGAGTTATGTTACATTATGACTGGCATACGCAGACATTGTGGCATCTTAATGGAAAGTGAAAAATCAGAAAGCTTTGTTCGTGTTCATGTTACTGAAAAAGAGTGACAGATGTTGCACAATTACAATAGTGTTGTGTAATTTCACTGAATAAATCGAGTTTTTTTTTTTGTAAAACAACCGCAGTCATTATCGAACAGTAACACATACTCAATCAGGTTCTGTAAACAATGCCATTTATTTCAATGCCAAAATGAAATCGATAACTGGAGTAGATTTCAAACTTTTGGCCCGTCCTGCTCAATATTTTCTGCTTCTCCTTTGGCCCCCGGGGGAAAAAAGAATTGCCCACCCCTGACCTAGGGGCTCAAGCTATTCACATGCGGGCACGTTGCAATCAAAACTCATCTTGTGATCCTGCCGTGACAAACCAGCGGCTTCTCATACAGAGATCACGTGAACTTTAGTGGGCCAACGTGAAAAGACGCTCGTGCACACGGAAAGGAGCTGGCGTCAGCGTCATTTTTCGTGTCATTCATCAGTCCAAAAACAACTACTGTCTGTCAACCGCTTTTTGGTTTGAGGTCAGTTGGTCAAGATCAAGACAGCATTAAAGCGGCATCAACACCATGTTGTAAATGTAATAATGCATTTGGTGAGCAGAGTCGCTCTCAAGAGAATAAAAATAAGAACCGGTGATTCATCTACATGTCTTGTCTCTTGCACAATTTTGTATCGAAAGTGTCACAGAATAGCGCCAGTCCACTTCTCCATAAGTTCTTCAGTCTATCGCGAGTGAATGCCATTCCCAGCACAGCTCACACAAAAAAAAAATCTTTTAAAGGTTCATTCCTCTGCACCCAAATAGTGGCACTTACATGCATGTTTTTGTAATGTGGGAGGAAGGCGGAGTACCCGGAGAAAACCCACGCAAGCGCGGTGAGATCATAAAATTACTCCAAATAACTGGATTAATTCACACATACATTCATTGATGAGAATCTTTTTTTTTTCCGTTTAAAATTAAAATTCACTCGGATTATGTTTGAGGTCCCAACTATAAAAGAAACCTCAGCATTGCACCGACGGTCTTCACATCAGGGCTTCAAAATAGGGCGTACGACACACTAACAGCCAAGCCTATGTTTTTCTAAATGACACACTTGGAGATGTAAATGTTTGGGCAGAGACAGTGAAAGTAACATTGTCTCATTCTACCAGTGAAATTTGGCTTCTCGGGAGTCTTTTATTGTCCCGATTTATCAAAATGAGTAGTGTACAGTATATTATTGACAGTATCGGCTCATTTTTAATTTTACGTTTCAGTCTCTTTATTTTTTCACTGATGTCAAAAGACTTTTACCTGAGGCTGTTTAGTTTTTGACCCTGACGGGACAAGCCGAAAGTGGCATCAACAACAACCCAAGCAAGTATCTGCACTGCTACCTCAGCACAGTCTACGAGTACTTTTGCCACCTCTGGTGCTGGCTTCTTCCGGCCCGAGTGTGTAGAATTAAGGGTGAGCGTTATAATAGGTGACTGTCAGCCTACGTCAACTCACTGTACAGCGACGAAAGCAAACGCGTCCACTGTGCCGCAGATGCTCGTTCCTGCTCTATTTTTTCCCCCTCTTCTGCTGCCGGCGCAGGCATGACCGTGACCACGACTGTGACTGCGAGCACACACACCGCAGTGAACAGAGGACACATTATGGCAACACAATGCCTCCATCTATTCTCAAATCCCCGCACAAGTGGAGGAAACTCTCAGGCCCGATGGCCTTGTGCAAAAAGAGCTTCTTCCCTCTGGCAGACGCGCAGCGATCGTCTGGCCGTGTTGGCACGGACGCCGCTCACTGCGAACTTCCGTCGCCAACCCCTAATATTCATTTCAGGCTTTGTTTTTCGTTGAAAACGTATTGGCGACCACCCGGCTACTTCGAGATACTCCGCTGTCTGTCGTACAGTTCGGCGTTTCAAATAACACCTAACTAAAACAACCCGACGCGTTTGTATTATGGTTTTGGTCCATCAAAATGCGCCTCCGCCGCATTTATTGTTGAACGCAGCCACGGTCGATGAGTCAATATAAGAATGGAGCATCCTAAATTGCGGTGCAAAGAGAAAACAAAAGCGCTCGGCGTGCCGAAGACAAAGCACCTGCGGGTTGTGTGTACATGTTACCGTGACATAAACGGTGGCCGTGTAATAACGTGTGACCGGCACCGGTTTAGGACCCGGAGGCGGGCTTAGGAGAGCCAGGCCCCGCTGGGTGGCTGCAGAGCCGCGTCGCTTCCTTCCTTCCTACCTCGCCGAGAGGCACAAAGCGCACGACGACGAAGCCCGAAACCGTCTGACAAGCCCGCTCGGTTCACCATACCTTAACATCCGGTTGTGTTCGGTAGATTGCAGCCCATCGTACGTTTTGTGCTGCTGCTGCCGCCGCCGCCGCTGCTGCGTCCCTCCTGCTGGCTATACAGACCGAGTGGCGGCTTTCTGCTCCTCCTCCTCCTCCTCTTCCTCCCCCTCCCATCATCTGTTTACCTCCATCCCGCGCTCATCTCTTCGCCCTTCTTTCTTTTTTTACCCTCCTCCTCTACGCAGACGTCTTCCTTCTTTATTGTACAGTATTCCATTCCTTTACACTCGACCATATTTTTCTATTTCCTGTATACCCGTTGTAATTTCTCCCCCGGTGGTCAACTCCAAGTATTACTTCTCATTAGTAGATATTGTTGCAAAAATGAAATCAGGACTTTAAGTTTGCGATTTATTGTTCAAATAGAGCTAATCATCATAAACGAGCAAATCCCTGCATGACCTGTCTGTCAATTTACCCGCTTACTGAAGTTTGGCGCCCCCTAGTGGCGAAACTACACCTGCGACGTAACGACACATTTTCAGGGAACAAAGCACATTCGTGATCTCACACGACCACCTTACATTGTTAATGAAGGGCAGCCAAGTCAAAGGGTTAGCAAGGATATTCAACAACAAGAACAAAAAAAAATGCAATGATACGAAATGAACTTTTTGACAAGAGAACGTAAGCACTGCTGCGCAAGAGTGCTAACTAAATATGGACAGACGATGGCAGCGTTTACGATGGTAATTTGACAAAAACAATGTCTGCTTTGAAGCAGAGGATTAAGTGACGTTTGAATTTACAGCGACATTGTTGTGCTTGGGTACTGTATCTTCGCTTTCTGGCTACTTCACAGTTTAAGTGACGGATATGCAAAATTGTTGGTCATGGAAAACAAATATACCCTTGCAGGTTCCCTCGTCATGTTAATGGCCATCATTGGCCATTAAACCTGCAGCTTCATGCCATTTCACATGTGCTTGGAAAATTTTCTTTGATTTGCTTTACTTGCTTCTATTGCACCGAGCAGCCGTAAGTTTTCTTATTTTACGAGTTTCATATCTGGTTTTGTGGTTAGCATCACTTCCGGCTTGTGATCACCGGTACCTTTCTGCGGCCGAATCAAAATGAAAGCAAGGTACGATTGTAATGCCTGGCTGTTGAACTTCCAAGTCGTCCGATAAATTATTGGTTGAAAACCAAAAATTGTAATCCTTGGCGGCATTCAAATTTGTAGGTTGAAGGCCAAGTCGTCCGATAAATTATTGGTTGAAAACCAAATTGTAATCCTTTGCGGCATTCAACTTTGTAGGTTGAAGTATGCAATAGAGCGAGGCACCACAGGGTTGAATTATTGAAAAGCAAAGCTCCCTTAGATGCTGACAACTCTTTAATAGACTCAGTATATCCAAGCACATATGATCAAATACAAGCAATTTATCATACGCACAAGAAGCAGTTTATGTTCTGATGGCAGAAATAGGCACAGTGTTTGTTGACTTGATTAAAATAAAAAAACAAACTTGTGGCTCCGGACCAGAAATTCTGATCTGAATACAAAATTGATTGCCACAAGATTTCAGTTGTGACTTTAATGAACCTTGGAAAGTTGGTAAACTGCAAGTGAAATACAGTACGCATTCTCAAATAATGAAGCGCGAGGTAACACTTCCACAGTGTCAAAAATATATGTGTGACATGAAATAGTTGAAGCCTTTTGTCCCCCGTAACTCTATTCATATACCTGTCAAAACCAATGTTTTTGTTTCAAAGCGCAGTACAGACGTCCATTTGCCTGCGGGCAAAAGAAGACCTTTCAACGAGAAGAGAGCAATGATTCCCTTGTAATTGACACTAATCGCGCTTCAGCCTCTTAACCCCGTCATCCAGTACTCGTGATGCAGCCTTCAGCTGTTCACGACGTTTCCAGTCCAGGTCTCGTGTTTGGTTCCTGGCTTGAGGTGGGTGATGGTCACCTCGACCGCCTGGACCTTCTCGAATTTCGGAGGGATGGCGCACACCTTGTAGATCACCTCGTCGCCTTCCACTGGCACGTACTCGCCCTCGATGCTGAAACGCATTTCAATTGACGAGCAGTTTACCAAAGTGTGGTCGATTCAGAAATGTGAACTTGCATCTCTGAATCGGGGGGGAAAAAAAAATGTTGATTGGTGCCTTTGAAAGTAGATATTGTGTGGATACAAAGAATGCCGGTTTATTTGCGAGGGCTACATTCCGGAACCATCTGCAGTATGTGGACCACGTTAAAACCGTTTAAAAAAATAAATATTATTAACCCTCCATGCACATAATTTCAGAGGCCAGGGCCCGTGAGGCGGCGTGTGTCGTCGAGTGCGCGCGAGCGGTGGTGACAGCAGCTCCTGTGTGAGTGTGTGATCACTTCTAAAATGTGCTACGCTGGGGGTGTGAATGATAAACCACGATAAAGCGGGGCAGGGGAAATGTACGGTTGTTATAGGAAAGCAAAATGTCTTCCTCCTGAAGTGTAAATTTGAGAGCGACTTGAAAAAAAAAAAAAGCTTGATGTCTTGCTTGCATGCACCTACGTACGGCACAGAACAGTATCTTTCCATTGTGTAGCATGATCATGCAGTATTATACCCCATTAGGTTATATTGGCATAGCACCTCAATCAAAATGATCAGAGTGAAACGCATCATTGTTGCTTATTACTTAGCGCAAAAAAAAAATAAAAATAAAAAATTCAAATCAAATCAACTCAAAATGGCGGCACAAACGTAAGCTTACTCTGAGATGTGGACAAAGATTTCGCTGCCCCCGTCGGCGGGTATGATGAAGCCGTGGCCTTTGGAGCGGGAAAACCATTTGCAGACACCAGAAAAGACCGGACCTTCTGATGCGCGAGCTGTCCTGTATGGAAAGGAGGCAAGCGAAATGAGGAACATCCAAATCGGAAAGCACCAGAAAATGACACATTTGTTAGCAGCGCTGGCAAAAGTACCGAAATTCTGAACTCACGTCGTGGTACAAACGACCTCAACTCTGATTAAAGTAGAAGCACAGCTTCAACTCATGTACTTCAGGACAAACGTAAAGAGTGACACGGAAGTTTTGTTGTAATTTATGGACGACATTCCTTTTCACAACTGACAATTGATTTCAATCAATCGGGATGACAGCCGCGGTTGACTAACGCTCCCTGAATGTCTTTTACTTCGCCGCGTCGTTATCTGCAATACTGTTTTGACCAAGGATGGCGCAGAAAGGTAAAAAGAGAGCCGTTTTCAAGTTGAGTCAACTTGGTTACTTTCCGCCACAGCTTGTTCCAGTCACTACGCGTTCTGCTCGGTTGATGTGCGTTATGATAACGTTCCAAAAATGATTCCTGTCACGTGAAGGGAAACCCCCCCAAAAAAAAACGACAGATTAGATTTTTTTTT
>NW_017806066.1:66269-66605 GCF_001891065.2 Hippocampus comes | reverse complement strand
GGGGGGGTCATGCGATCAGTCTGGACTCACAAGATAGTGTCTTGAGGAGGTCAGAAAGGGGGGCGGGGGGGTTTGAATATTGGAAGGTGACAGACGACAAAGAACACACCCCGCACACTGTTAAGGGCAGAGCAGGATCTACTCTGTGAGATTGACGGCCGTTGGCCAAACAACTACTTGCGAGCTCACCACACAATCAAATCAAACGCAATTCCCACCGAAGTTCATGTGTGTCATGCGCATACATGCACACTTGCATGGGCGCGCGCATACACACACACACACACACACACACACACACACACACACACACACACACACACACACACACACACA
>NW_017806066.1:41354-66069 GCF_001891065.2 Hippocampus comes | reverse complement strand
GTTTTTTTTTTTTGGTGTTGGGGTTTTTTTTTTGTTTGTTTGTTTTTTTTTTTTTTGGTTCCAAGGTGAGATCCTTGAATTGTTAGAATGTGAGCATCCTCTTTGTGCGCGGCAGGACGTCCTGTCGCCTCCCATCCTGCCTGGGGCTTTACTCGCAGACCACAAAAGCTCTGCGGTTGTGCCATAGTCATCATCAAGGCAAGCGACGAGACTTCAAATGGTGGCATGCTCCGAAAGCACACTTGATTATTCCAATATTAGATGCACACACAAATCAATTGGAAAAAATATATACTTTTTTTTTTTAATGAGAAGAGAATATAAAATGAACGAGTGAGAGGTGGTTGTTGTAATCCATATTGCAAATATTGATACAGCCAAGTAAGGTATCACGATATCTTATGACAAATAAGTCAAAGAGTCCCTTTGTAAATATGCAGGCGCACAAAACAACACGATGCAAAGAAGACCATTTGCCGACGCGCTCGTCTTGGGTCAGCTCTTGTTGCATAACATGAAGCGCTCCAAGGTTGCCATGAGCTCGAGGCAGGTATTTGAGGACCTGAATGCATTGGCATGTGACGGAAGCTAATTCGCAGCCACCATACAGCCAGTGCTGAGCGGTTCGGGCAGAAAGCATCGACCTCGCACAAAAGCCGCCTATTATATTGTGCTCTTTGTGGGCTTGAAAGCATGCGTGGGCGTGCGTGTGCACATTGAAGGCCAAATGGGACGCGTTGACGCAACCGCAGGAGAGGGTCCTGATCCTGCAACAGGATGATTCATCCTCAACATGCGTCAGCGCGCCACATCGCCTCGGTGAACGCAAACTGAAATTCACACCCGGTGTCGTCCAAATCCACACATCCCGAGGCGCATCGTCGCGTGTTGTCACTCAGCAGTGGCGGGAAAAGCGAACGTTTCGGAAGGACGATATGTTGACAGGGCAGTCAAATGAGAAAGGAGCATGAGAGAGCTAGCAAGAGACATTGTATACACCAAAACAAAAAAAAAAAAAAAAACGATTGGATCCTCAACATAGGATTGAGGCGCCACGCCCGTACCGCGCTTGCAGACTAAACACAGGCCCGACAAGCGTATCCCGGAAAGAGGCGCAATGAGTGGCCGCGGCACGGGCCTCCCTGGTGACAGACCGTCCAGCGGCTGGCTGTTGGTCTGTCATTTCTCAGGGGACGGCCTGGTGAACCTTGGCCAGTCCAAAAGTGGATTGGCCGGGAGATTAAACCTTGAAACTGGCACAATTTACCACGATCCAACCTGCTGGCGAGGCCAAAACTAACAATTACATTCAAGAAATAAATCTGAACTTCGAAATGATGGAGAAGTGCTTTGTAGTGGAAGAGTAATGCAATAAATAATTCACTTGTTGAGTTGCTTGATCTCCAATGCCAAAAGAAAAAAAAAAAAAAGCACCCACAAGTGCAGAACAGTAGGCGTAAATCAGAAAAGGAATGCCACTTATTCAATCCGCAGGTATTTGTTCACAACCTGCAGCCATTTGGCTTGTTGGTGCACTTCAACCCGTCGCCGTCAGCCGCGTGACTTTTACAGTTGTGACAAAGCTATAAACCCCGACACGCCCCTTGACCACCCCATCATCTTCTGTTTTATGTCCCCCCCGCCCACCTCCTTCCTCCCCTACAGCTCTGCTCATCTTTTGGATAACACACGTCGTCATTTTTTACATTTCATGTCCAAAATCTTGCAGACTTTAATTAAAACGGGTAGAGCCTACATTTTTAGTGTATCAATATAGAGAGAGAAAACTGAATGCAATCATTTACTTCAACTCTAACTTGTCTACCCCTCACCTAAGACGTATGACCCGCATTATATACATCAAGGATGGGCAACTCAAATCACTCCAATACTGGAGGGGGCCACCATTTTTCATGAGTGCTACTTGGGGGGGCCACATAGGACCACACACACTTCCTAACAAGATGTTTTGACAAAAATGCAATTTTAGAAATGGGCAAAATATTTCAAACAAAAAAAATGACCATTCGAGGACGGCACTAAATTACTGCTTCGATTTGATTTTGACATTTGAATTCATATTCCACAAATATTTAATCACAATATTGTTTTTAGCCTGGTGGGGCGGCATAAAAAAAATAAAATAAAAAATAGCGGTAAATTGGAGCGTTGACCACTTCTTTAAGCGCAAGATCTCGTTTTGTGGATTTTTCCACAAAAAATCCACTCAGTCAAAATGGTAACATTATTGAAATACTAGGTTTGTCCTGTCTGTACAGAAAAAAATATTAGTCTTGTGGTAGTACAGTATAGGACAATCCAAGAATTGGTGTAAGTGCGACTAGGCCATGTTTGCCATCTATTTGATTTGATTTGATTTGACTTTTTATTTGGTCTCCCATAGGAGAAACTTGTCTCGGAGGTCATACCCTCCTTGCTGCTATATGCATTGAACAAATACATACACATAAGCTACACCACATACATTGGACAATACGTACAGTACCGGACGATATATACTCTACACACAATGGACGGTACATCACAGTCCAGGACTGTGATGTACATTCATCTAGTGGTGAATGTTGATATTACAACTTAAAACTACAGTCTATGCATATTCAGTTTGGCACCGGCAAAGTTGCATAGTCTTATTTTTTTTTCATTTCACTTCCAATATTTTCTCTTTTTTTTTTCCTCACTTATCTCCGTTTTTCATGAACCACACATATTGACTGTATTCAGTGTTTTCGGAATTTCGGGTGACAGGCAGACTCTTCTGCTACATGGAAGGTACACAACTAACCTTTGGTGTGAATTTTTCTAAAATGTTCCATGGCTCAGTTAAGATTGGCAAACACAGCTTTTGTCACGTGGCTGTTTTCGTCGGATTTTGTTCGATTGTGCACGTACTTAATGAAGGAGCTGCTATTTGCATAATGTTGAGGTCCCCTTTGTGTTTGACAAGGATAAGTTCCAACAGCAACGCGCACATAAAAAAAGCAAAATGAGCTGCTGGTGGACTGTTAACATCTCCAGAGGATCACCTCGCAGTAATTCAGAGGGAGTGGTGTGTTTTCAAGAAACCGTAAATGCCCCTCACAAACGCTGAAATACGCTCAAGTAAACAACGCAGCAGGAAAACGCAACACGTCGTGGAAAACAAGTAGCGCTTGCTTAAAATTTCAATGGAAAAAAAAAAGTGTTCAGTCAACAGTTGCGTTGCATGATGCCTCGCACTCACCGTCTCCTTTCACTTGTCACCGAAGAAGCCTCAAGAGTCAAAGCAAAGCAAGTACTCGGCGGTGTTTTGGCGAAATTTCTGTCGAGCAGGTTCTGTCAGTTCCGTGTCGCCCAAATTGTGAGGTTGGATTTGTCCAGGAACTTCGAGCAGCACTGACGGTCCCTCTCACTCTGTCGCCGAATGGGCTGGGCTGCTCGTACAGTGACGTCAGTCAATAACACGTTACCGTAACTACAGCTACAAGCGTTCCTTCCACAAATAGGCAAAAATTATTTGGAAACTGTGTGTGTGTGTGTGTGCGTGTGTGCGTGTGTGTGTGTATGTGTGTGCGTGTGTGTGTGTGTGTGTGTGTGTGTGTGTGAAAAAAATATATTTTTTAATATATATGAATCGCTGATCGTGTACTCAACTCTATTTATAGAGCAGTTTAAAACAACTAACGCTGTATACAAAGTGCTGTACATGGAGCAAATATCATATACTGTACCTGTATAAAACAATAAACAAATTAAGAACAAAGACTGTGGAAAGCAGTGGAAATTACTTAACTGTGCCCTTCTGGACCTACATTTTGAAAGCTAAGCGATGACAATGGTATAACAAGTGCGATATGAATAAAGTTTGATAGAAAAGAAAAACGTTTTTTTTTTTTAAATCAGTGTTTTGCGTGTTACAATGCAACACTGGCCCCTAGTGGTAAGGAAAATGTGAACGTAACACGCGGTTGCTAACTTACAAGTGTGAAAGTGCCAACCAGGCCTGTTGAAAGGGAGTGCTGCCCTAATCAGTGCTGTTAAACACACAGACACAGACAAATAGTTGTTACAATCCAAAGAAATTTTATTGCATACAAACTGTCTGAAATATTCTTTTGAAATTCACACCTTTGAATAACACATTTCACATCCACTGTTACGTATAATGTGTGACAAAACGCAACCAAAGTTGAAAAACTACAGTGTAACAACAAAAAAAGGTCCGCTTGAACGTATGTAGACCAACATTTGGCACTTTATACGCGTTAATTCATGACCGTGAAAAGAGATGCACGCACACAGATGGAACAAATATTTCTATTTTGGGAGCATTAAGTACTGCATACAATATATATCGAGCAGATGTTGAAATCAAATCTGAATCATCATTTAAAACATGACAAACGAGTGGTCATTCATTTACATTAGCAGCAACTTCACAGACAGGGAAGCGACAGACTGCATCCAGTTCTTTTTAAACCTTTAAAATGAGGACCTGAGCAACTGTGCCCTTCTTGTACGGATGATACTACATGGGTAGTTATTAAAGCCAACTTAATCGCAATGTAAGACTTTTAAAATGGGTTCGCTTGATGCGAAATGCCTGTAAACATTTTGTTGCAGCGGGTTCCAACTGTAGTAATAAGCTGAAATGTGTCCGTCTGGGTCGGTGCTGATGTCACAAATACATTACAGTACAATCGGTTATTGCACAAAGAAAGTCATTTTCATCCGTTTTCAAAAGGGAACGTCATGTAACACGCCAGTGATACTAAAATAATTGCCCATCTGCATTGTGTTTCATTGTTCCCAATAAATTACTCGCTCTATTCTACACGACAAGCCTTATAGAAGCATTGCTAGAGTCACAGTCCGATGAGATGTGTTCTCGGGTCCCGATGTCGCAGTTTGATATGGACTCAAATTCTATCTAGTCAAAAAGAGAAAGGGTGCTTATTGAAAAACGGGCAGCAGCAATATAAGACACACTGTATATGAAATCTATTAACTTAGTATATATAATATACCAATAGTAGCCATACACGTGAATGAATTGGGCGAGGCGGGGCCAAAATAGAGGTCGGGTCGGAATCACTGGACTAATCCAATGCAGCGGGCTAAAAATCCCTTTCGCACCAAATCAGACTTCAACTCTGACACCGTGGTTCAGACTTATGTCTGACACTGCTCAGTTTTGGTATGATAGACTAAACACGCGCAACTATCGCAATCGTGGAATGGAATAGTCGTGTCAGATGAGAATAATTGATGGCTAACGGGCAAACATTTCCCCCGCAATTGCTCCGTGCTGTCAGTGTAAACACGACATTGCATGTTTGATAACAATGCAGTGCAACCGCCATGCAGGGCGACAGGTCGGGATCTTGTGCGTCAAACATGCATTGATTCCGGGTGAACCCAGAATCTGTGTCCGACGCGGCATGCCGAGGGTGGGAATATACAACTGCATTCGGGAAGACTGGTGAGAAACGGAACACTTCCTGGAGAGGGGAAAAAAAAAAGGGATAGAAAACATAAGAAGCTGAGAGAGGAGAAAAATAACGGTCATATGCAATGAAGTCGACACCTGCAATGTGGAGTCACATTGTTCGGCCGTATTGTATGCCAGTCTTGGAGGCGATGTTGGACCATGGTAGCAGAGATCGCAGCAGAGACTGGGCCTGTCGATACAACCTCTGTGGGATGGAGCAGGGGCTCAGGTTGGCTAGGGTTGAACCAATGTGCTGAATATAATCGGTGGAACGCCAGGTTAAAGAAATTTGTATATGTAAAGAGAGAGAGAGAGAGACCACATTTTCTAATGCGCTTCTCCTCACGAGGGTCACGGGCGTTCCTGGAGCCTATCCCATCTTAGAGTAGGCGGGCGCCGGCCAATCGCCCGCCACACATAGACCAACGCTGTACCTCTGCACTGTGAGGCCGACGTGCGAACCAGTGCTGCCTTCAAGGTAGCCGAGGACGCAAAATAAAAAAAGAGAAGCCCATTAAAAGCTCATTTTAAAGCTTACAGACCTAAAGTGGCATGCGCACCGCACACTGAGTTTGGTCAAGCAGAAGATCGAAGATAAGAGCTGAATGTGGCACTGTCATCGAAACAAATAGAGAAGCGAGGGGTTGAGCTGAATGTTTGTATCATGTCCCACAAGTCATTGACCACAATAAAAATGACCGTCAGTAAGCACCTTTTCCCCCCTTGTCATGTATGGACCCTTTCACAATTAAAAAACAGTACGCGCGCGAACGATTAATCACATTCAAAATCGACACTGCAATGTAGTACGAAGCAATTTTCAAATGACGAAGGCTGCAATGGGAAAACAAATCTGCTTTGTTTCGTTTGGTGTGTCAGCTTTACTTTTTTTTTTTTATACAAGCCCCCCTCCCCCCGAATATAATACACCCCCTATAAAGCCACCATTAAAACCCCTTTTTTTCTCTGTACTTGTATATCATACGGTCACCCGTAAGTGTGAATGCTTTTAAATCCAGGTTGACAAGTGTGCTTTTCCCAATTTCCCCATTCACGATCACGGTCTTTCAAAGTATTTTTAAAATCGCGTTCTCCAAAATCTTGTCTAGCACCGTCTTTTTCAGCAATGGCAGCGAGCTACTTTTTCTTGCTTTGATTTGCGCCAAACTGTGATGAAAAGTGCTTTTAAATGCTCCGTTTTTCATGATGCGAAGCATGACGGTGAAATGTCACCATCTAGTGGATGTAGGAAATAATGACAGTACATGGAAAGACGGACATGGAATTTCACATCAATTCCACTGGCTCCCACATTACTCAGCAAGCGCAGAAACCTTCGGTGACTCTCCAAGATGCAGATGGCTAAGATCATGCCCAACATGGGCGCATAAGTGCCGCTAATAGCTGTTGCCAATGCTAGCAGGCTAATTTGGCGAACGGATCCACGATCACACAGACTATTATAACTGCTGGATGCGACCACGGATCATGTGCTTACTTATTTTTAATTTTTGTGTCATTAGCGCAGTGCTGAGAAGCAGGTCAGTGAGTTCAGTAATAAGGAGTTAGAAGGTAACTATGCTCTTATTTAGCTGGCAAAAAAAACAAAAAAATTTCAGCAAAAGGATATAATATTGTCCAAGGTGGGTGACCCCCGTTGATGTAGAGCACATACGTGAATCCATCTTTCAAGACGCCATGTATGGAGTAGTAGTAGGGCAGGTAGTGGTGTTGCTTGAAGTCCCTGTTCTCGTAGAAGTGTATGGCAGTGTTGTTGGTGGTGAGAACATGCAGATAGATGGCCTTACAGTGGTCCTGGGCTGTTGTGGAAATGTGCTCCTTCAGACTGTCCAGCAGTAAGGAGCCTGAATCGAGACACGGGTGGAGAAGGATCAAGCGGTGTCAAAATACATCAGCTTTTTTGATTTGGATTCAGTTTAGGATTTCGGGGTGGTCATGGTGACCCATGTCGGACAATGTTTGGCATTCTTGTGAGCGCTTTAGGTCAAGTCACTTACCTATGCCGTGTTTTCTGAACTCTTTAACCACTCCCAGGCTGAGGATGTAGGCTACCTGTGTGTCCACAGGGAAACTGGATGCAAGAACATCTCCGTCCTGACACCCACATGCATGCAAAAAACACAAACCAATTGACATTGGCGTATGAATTACTGTCATATGTGGTGTACAGTGGTATCTTGACTTCAGAGTAGAATGCAATGAATAAAACGGCTTACCTCTTTATGTACTTTGGTCCGACCTTTGATCTCGGCCACAATCATTCCCACAATGCCTCCTCTGAAGGTGGCGGCGAGAGAAAAGAACTTCTTGTTCGAGGTGATGTCCTGGTACCATGAGTCTGGGTACCTGGGGTTGCGTCACAGGTCAAAACAAGTTGTTAATTCAGCGATCCAGCCCCGAAAGCTTGAAGACGCGAACATGAAACGTCAAAATGGGCTCATTATAGCGAAATGTTATCTCCATAAATGAACTCTTACTCGATTGGAAACCAGTCACCGCAGAGCAGTTTCACGCTGTCTATGTCATCGTGGCACAGGAACCGCAGCTGGACTTCACTGAGAGCTGTGGGAGGCACCACGTCACTCATTCACACCTGCAGTGGAAAAAAAAGAAACAACCAGGGAGACCGAATGAGTCATTGTTGCCGCTCAAAATGAACGACAGCACGATACTGGAAAATTATGCGTGTTGAATATAGCGACAGATACTATTGCGATATTTAATGTGTCCCTAAATAAATGACATGTTTACGAGCTAATGAAAGAAACGTTTTGGGGTTTTTTTACAGGCAGCAGAATAACCAAGATCAATGTGATTCGAAGCTAATTACTTGGAATGCCCCGAGACAGTGTTCACCTTTTGTAAGGCGATGCAAATAATAAAGGAGCATTCATTTACTCTGCAATTACAAAAATTGCTTTCAGTCCAATAATATCCAAAATGCATTGCACTTCTGATCAACAGGAAGTAGCGATGACACATCATCAATTACCAAGTACAGAACTAAAGATATAACCGCTTCGTCCTCAAGTTGGTCTTTCAACAGAACGGGAAATAAAAAGCAGCTGACAGCAAGAACAATGTCAGGAAGTCGAGAATTGATGTGACACGCGGGGAGAATGGTAGTGATGACAAATGGATGTCAAACAGAGGACAAAAAAACGAGAGTGCCGAATGTCGGAATTTCGAGCTTGTCATTGTAATTTTCGTCATATAGGTTTGCAAAATCACGCATGATTCCACTTGACGCGAACCGTGGTCAAAATGTCTGCACAACTTGACCACACAGCTTCGGGTAGTAACACCGATTTCACCATTTGGGTAAAAGGTCTGCACAATTTTACCTCACAGTTTAGGAAAGCGCCGCCGATTTTTAAGCTTCAGTCATGCAATAGAAACAATAACAATAGTAAATACGTGAAAAAGATCGGACTTGGGGGAAACAGTTGGCCACTGCATCACGTCAGCTAAAGGCAGCTAAGCTAATCTTTTGGCTAAGCTAACGTGTTCCTACCTTATTTCAACTCTCACGCCGAAGGAAAGTCAAGGGGGTTTATATTGTTTGGTTATAAACCGGGCGGCTCCCTACTTTGGATGCAGCATGACAAAACACACGGCCACTCTTGATTCTCATTACGGTCATCGATGCGAGAGCGAAGCTAAACCAAGCGACCCTGGTCAAAGCTCGCGACCGGATGTTTTTTTTCCTGTTGACTGCAGCCGCGGAATGACGTCACGTTTCCCCGATGCTGGCCTTTTTTGCTACTTCCATCTACTGGCCATTTAATGTATCGCTACCATCGTCACAGTACAACGACGCACACTGTGTTTCGGAATCTTTTTTTTTTCAACGTGTTTAATCTTTTATGAATGAAAAAAACATAATAATCTTATTGTTTAATGTCCATTGCATGTTTGTAATTTTAAGTATCTTTGTGAAGCAGAAAGAAGAAAGGGTGTATGAATGGTAATGGAATACTGTCTAAGTAAAAAGATATTGTTACTGTGTATACTGCATGAAATAGTAGAATGTTAGCAAGACAAGACAACTCAAATGAACACCATGTTGTTATTTTAGCTGCAGGTAGAGCGCATATGCTATGATATGGAATCTTTTGAGCTCAAGTCCTTGGCTCCAAAACAAGACCTTAAATAAACCTTCTTATCTGGCATTCATGGCATCTGTTGCCTTCCCGGCGCTTGGCCTGCCACTAAACATTTTAAAATAGCATATATTAAATATTAAAGGACAGAGAAATACATTTTCGTTTTGCGTCTGGATGACAAGGACACGGTGAATGTCACGCAAAGGTCATTAGAAAGGAAAGTGTTTTTATCAAGCAAAGTTCTCTCAAACAAATTTATAGGTGGTGTGTTAATAATTAATTTGACATCACTGGTTATTTTCTACTTGTATATGATTTAAAGTCAGTATTTATGGGGGGGGGGTTCAATCTCAACCTTTGTGCCCCCCCCCCCCCAAATAAATTGAAAATACACATGCCGTTTGCTGTGAACCTCCTTCATTGCCATGTGGTGACCTCCAGCATGGCTCCCACCCTCTGTCCTATCCACAATACCCCGCCTATCTTTCCTCCTGGCCAGCACGATGTAGTCACATGCACCCGTGGTCAAATAAAGACAAAAACAATCACTGATTCCGTTGACAAGTTCCAGTGGTACCTTTGAGGAGCCACGCTGACAACAGGCCTTCTCATCAACACGCTGGCTATGAGGATCAGGTAGCTACTATGTGCTTGCCACGATAAAAACCTTTTCTTATTCAATCACCGTGAACAGGATACAGCAGTGTTTAAAAGTCATTTTCCTTCTTTCTGGGTATCGTAAGATCAGAATCCTCACGCGTGTGTTGCCGAAGTTGGAAGCCGATAGCCAGATGGAAAGGACGAGCGCTGTAGAAAATGGATGGATACTATTCGGAGGGATGGCAGGAATTTCATCACTAATCTTTGCATTAAGTCTTTGTGAAATTTGGTGTGTCTAATGTAAAATATCTCAAGCCCAATAAAGGTTGGGAAACACTAGCCTCATTGATAAACCATGCGGGTACAATGCATGTCCTTACAGCGTTGAACCTGGGAAACCTTTGAACACACTTTAAAGGTAACTTTGGTCTAACCTGAGTAATGCATTATCTTGTAAATGTAATATTTCACCCAGCATAAACCGCAAAACATTCCCCTGAGCTTCAGTCAAAGTCATCGCCTTTCTTTTGCAATGCGATGCCAAAATTTTGGAAGCGATTCATTTTCTCGATCGTTCGGCGACCTCCGTGTGACCCGCAGGATGCATCCGGTGTGCAGCTTGGGTCTGTTTTTGTCCCTTCTGCATCTGTCTGCATCTTTGCTGTTGGGAGCCTTCAACATCAAGTCTTTTGGCGACAAGAAAGCTTCCAACGCAACCTTGATGAACATCATCGCCAAGGTCAGAGACCTATGCTGTATGACAGTGGCATTTTCTCAGTAGTATTTCATACTGGATTGCTTGGGGCGGTTCCAATTTTTAAAGTCACCAAATAAGATGCAGAAAGTATCAGGAAAAAGCTGAAATTCTGCTTTAGAGTCGAGGTGGCCCAACCATACACTGAGTCTGGTCCGGCGACGTGTTATCAGTCTCATTTGGCTCATGTAATTGTTATTTCCGTTGTTCCTGTTTATTGGGCTTTTAAATGTGGTCTCAATGAAATGTTGCAATTTTGTATTTGATTGACACCTTGCCAGGACTTGTTTATTGACAGACATAGCCAGCTACGTTACCAGGGCGTGGAAGATGGATGACGCCGTATTGTGTATTGACCCATGTGACCAAGAGCAAACACATTAACGATTCATTTTGTGTCGCTGTTCCAGATCGTCCACCGATATGACATCATACTGATCCAGGAAGTCCGAGACAATGACCTCTCAGCCACCCGAAAACTCATGCACCATGTCAACAAGTTAGCATGAATATAAAGCGTTATGTATTGTCGTTGAAAGAGATTTGATGAGATCAACACAATAGTATCAAGGAACATTAGAAACGCTCACTAATTCATGCTGTTTGTTTTTTTTTTTTCAGAGGTACTCCACGATTTAGGTACAAGCACATCGTCAGTGAGCCTTTGGGTCGTAGTTCCTACAAGGAACGATATCTCTTTCTATATAGGTACACACCGGGGTTATAATATAGTCGGGTTTTATTTTGTTTTTTCAAATTCTGTTCATTTTAATTAGGTTTCAGAGCGGGTTTGTTTGTTTTTGTTAGTTTTATATTCCTTCATTTGATTTGGTTTTTATCAGATCTAGTAATAGTATTAGTTTTCTTATCCATATATGGCACAGCCTATTTTTGGAGTGCAAGATGAAAAAAGGTCACTAAGTATTCCCAAATGACAGCTCAACCTTTTTTTTATTTTTTTTTGTAGTGCCAAGGACGCAGATAACATTGCTTTATATTCCTTAAACTTTTTTTTTTTTTTAATTTGGGATGCAGCACGCATAACCACATAGACAGCTCAACAGGCTGCCCATCGAAGATGTCAGGATGAGAACAAACTAAAAATGGAAAAGGTTTATAAGAGGAAGCTTGTCCGGAAAACAAAGCTGAAATGCAATATATCAGCAGCCTGTGATATTGTTTCCTTCTTAGGGAGGAGACCGTGTCAGTGGCCAAAAGCTACACTTACGATGACGGTTGTGAGCCCTGCGGGACCGACACCTTCATCAGGGAGCCCTTTGTCGTCATGTTCTCTTCAAATGACACGGGTAGGCACTGGAAGAGATGATTCAATGAATGCTAAATTACAGTGGTCAACAGCAACAATTTTCAGTCATGACGGCTTTGTGTGTCTGGTCAACAGCAACAATTTTCAGTCATGACGGCTTTATGTGTCCCGAAATATATTTTGGATGCTGATTTTAAAAAAATGTCTACTTTTTTTTCTATGTGTCCCGAAATATATTTTGGACGCTGATTTTTAAAAAATGTCTACTTTTTTTCCTCGCACATCAGGTTTTGGGCTTATTTTCATTTTTTGTTTTGACCTTCAAAAGGCTTGCGCTCGCACATCAGGTTTTGGGCTTATTTTCATTTTTTTTGTTTTGACCTCCAAAAGGCTTGCACAATCTAGATTTTACCATGCATTGTCAGTTATAGCGATGATGTTTAAAAAAAAAAAAAAACTCCCCGCTATTTTTAGGGGAAGATTTGTTCACTATGCCAAATTGCTACTTGCTGTGAAGTGGTTGCATGAGGCATATTAATAAAGTGCAGCCGTCCAGTTGTCGCGGTTTTATGACTGCTGTGAAAAAGATCAACAAATCAACAGAGTGGCCTCAGTCTTTGGAACAGTGAACTGCAGATGCTTTCTCCCCACTTCGAAAATGATTGGAAAGAATATTCACTTCCTGATCTTTTTTCCCGATTCCCTTCTGCTTCTAGCTGTGAGGAATTTTGTCCTGATCCCACAACACACATCGCCAGACTTGGCCTTGCAGGAAGTGGACGAGCTGTACGACGTGGTGACCGATGTCCGCACCAGATGGCGCAGCAATGTGAATCTGATTTTATTGAGCCAGAAAGGCTTCGCGACGGCGGATGAATGACAGCCATACGTCGGACCTGCAGGACATCATCCTTCTCGGCGACTTCAACACGGACTGCAGCTATGTCGCGGGCTCCGAGTGGCAGCAGATCCGCCTCTTTACGGACAAGAGCTTCCATTGGCTGATCCCCGATGAGGCAGATACCACGGTGTCGCACACCGACTGCGCGTACGACAGGTAGATACGCACAAATTCTGCCGTGCAGACATTCATAGCCAAACCAACCGAGAAGGATTACTTGTCGATGTGGGTTGGTGAATTTTCTCTTCGTCAAAGTGGAACATTTGATACAGAGACCTTGGATGGTACCTCAGCAGTCCCAAGCGGACCCTTCACAGCATTCCACCTTGATGTGTTTTTAGGATCGTGGTGACGGACGACATGAAGAAGGGAGTGGTGGACCGCAGCGCTGAGGTGTACGACTTCATGGTGGATCTGAATCTCAGCTTCGGGATGGTAAAAATGTTTGTGGAGTGGACGCTGGCACATTGCAAATACGCGAGCAATACAGCACCGTCAAAGATACTGGCGAGTGTCTTCTCTTATTTATTTCACTATTCCTCCACCAGGAGCAGTACTAGTGCTTCAGTCGCTCGTTTGCGCCCTCCCGCATCAGACAAACTCGTCTCATCATCCTCTCCAAACAGCTTTGTTGAGCTTTTGGGGGCAGTCCCATCTCGTACAAATGGGGCCCGCCCATCTCGATTAATTGTTCAAGCCATTGTTAACTCCTGCTCCTTTCGTTTGAGGCAGCTGTCTGAAGTCAAGCCTCTCCTTTCTCAAGGGCACTCGGAAACGGTCATTCATGCCTTTTATCAGGGAGGCAACACACTGCCAAATCACAATGGTCAATTCATACGTGGGTCTGTGCATGCGGACTAGAATATGCAGGTTCTCTTCTTTTCCGTAGAAAATCAACTTTTGGGAATAGACAGAGTTGACGATGCTGGGGCACAGAAATACCGTTTATGTGTATATTGTCTTTCTTTCTCAGGCGTTAGCTGTCAGTGACCATTTCCCCGTGGAGGTGAAGCTGCTTGTTTAAGCCCGAGACTGGCGAATTCCCCCCCTGCGCAATCTCAACATTCACCGGGACTCCACAAGAATCACATGAATTAAATCCCTGCCCTGCTAAATCCAGTTACTACTCCGTCCGCCTTTTGTGACTTCATGCATGGCTATTGAGATGTTTCACGTGGACCATTTGGTGAACATTCAAACACAATTTCGCCTGCTTATTTGTACCGTGACATGTTAAGATTCAAAATGCGAATTACAAATGATTCACATTCTTGAAAAAAGGAAAATAGTCTTGTCACCGTGACGCCGATCCTTAATGGTATTGCATAATAGGTGCAGTTGTGCAGTTTGCAGAATGATCAGAATTTATTTCAAAGCCTGGTGTTGTACACTCATGGCTTTTGTTAGTACACAAATGCACGTGGATCACTGTACACCAGTGGCATTAATACACTTCAAGGCTGCAACAGCTCCCACCCCCTCTCAAAAACAAAATAAAATAAAAGTGGATTTTAACCATTAAAAGTACATTCCAAGTACAAACCAGAGACAACTGAATACAGAGGTGGGGGGATTGCACCATGGTATGGGTTAGGTCAGGCAAGCTTCATTTGTTCATCCTCTCAAACAAATTGAACTCATTTACGACATTATATTGCACGGACATGTGAACAGGCCTTCAATATCCCGACGTGTCCCCCCCCTGCCTCCCCTTCGGAAAATAAGTACATTTTCTTCATATCGTACATCCGTGTTGAACCTGAAGCGGCGGTGCCGGACAATGACGTGTTCGTATATATAAGCGGAGCTATTGTTCGCTTCGTCAAGTCGGTGTGAGATGACTTCAGATCACAGGCCTTCGCGTCCGACATCATCCCATTAAGCCTTCCTCTTTTTGAGCATCTCCAGATAAACGCGGAGTGAATTCTGGATGGCATCTTTGGTGATGAAACTCACAAAGTTTTGGACATCGGCCTCTCTTTTGGATGTCATCCTGTCGACGGTCGGCTTCCTCATCATGGATTTGGTGAGCTGTCTGGCGTGGGCTGTGAAACAAAGAAGATGGCTGGCGAAGGTCAGTGACACCGAAAAGGCATTCGTTGGAATGTTTATCGATTTAAAAATCAAAAAAGGTTGATGGGATTCTCCCAAAATTGAACACGGGTGAGAGCCGGCCGGGACAGAAAGCCCGATGTGCTGGCCTGCGGCTCCTCCCACCATCACACACCTGGAATGGCCAACCACTTGGCCATCGCCTGCTCGGCTGTGCTCATGAGCTTCTCTTCTGGTACTATCTGGTCCACCAAGCCGATCTTCAGAGCCTCCGCCGGGCTGTAGAGCATCCCCAGAGCCAGGGCCATCTCGGTGATGCGGTGGCCCACTGTATTAGCCATGGTGTCCTTAAACCTGCCAGCAGCCCACCAAAGAAAGAGCTACGTGTCACCCCAATCATCATAAACATCGGTCCCAAATTTGCCCTCAATGTTGCGATGGGCTTAAAGTATTACCAAAAAGGTGCAACGATGCCGAGCTGAGTCTCATTAAGGCCGATGCTATACCGTGGGTTGTCCACCATTATTCTGTAGTCACACGTCAAAGACATGAGACAGCCACCTGCAGGACTGGAGCCCTGTGGAAGCAGGGAAAACAACGGTTAGGTTTGTTTTTGGTTTTTTTCTCCCAGTCAAGGTTTTAGTACTGGTTACGATGAGAGAAAAGGGATTTCGTTTCAAGACACTTTACGTTGATTGCGGCTACGGTGACCATGTTGGAGCTGTAGAGTTTCAGCCACATCTCCTGAACGGCTTTCCAGAACTCCCCGCAGCTTTCTGGACTCTTGCCATACATCTCCAAGATGTCCAGCCCTGCCGAGAACACCTTGGGCAGACTCTAGATCGCAAAAAGCAGGACTTTCTTTGTGAACGGGACGACAAGACGGAGCAAATCGAAGGGGCTATCTAAACAGCCACGCCTCATTCTTTGTGAATTGGGTCTGCAGTGTTGGAAAAAGAAATGGAAAATGAAATGAACAAAAAAAGTTTCATACAGAGGTGATGATGAGGCCTCGGCAGCTCTTGTCCATCTCAAGCTTTTCCAAGCTGATGCAAAACTCTGTGAGGAAGTCCAAACTGAGGCTATTGACGGGTGGACTCTTCATATGCATCACAGCCACGCCTACATAAGACATCAGATACACATACAAAAAAAAAAAGTGCGGCTGTTCACAAGAAAGTCAGTCTTAAAAAAAAAGACCTCTGGACAAATTAGAGATTGGCAGTTCATCGCAACTTAAACATGAGTTGGATGTTTTCACTTCATTTTTTTTTAATTCACCCGTTCCCAGCAGTTTAGACATTAATGGTTGTTGTTTTTTTTTTTTTTTTGGTTGTTACTCAGAGTATTACTAACAAAGTCATAAACACCTTCAATCAAGTTCAACATGACCTTCGCCACATTTGAATCAGTCTCGCAAATCACCTGTACTCTGGTCAAAATCCACAGAAATCTTTGACGATGTGGAGTTGCTTCTTTGCTGTGCGGCAAGCACGGTCGATGCACACACTCTGCCATGTCTGCTGCTGGAGGACGGCTGGGAAAGAAAGCCTGGACAGGACGCACGTGCAGACACCATGAAACCACCTACGGAGACATTTCTAAATCCACTCTGTTTAAAATGCGTAAGCGACACACGACAGCAGACGAGGCCTGCGAAATGTAAGTTCAAATATAAAACGTACATTATGCAAGGAGTTTATCGATAATAATAAGGAGGCTATCGTTCGAGTGCATCTCGGACGAGACCCTCTGTGACCCTTGCTCCGCATTCTGTGCGACACCTAACGGCACAACTAGACGAAGAGGACTTTCGCGCTAAGGCGGTCTTAAGTTGAGAACTAAAATGCAATGTGCTGCCTGCCGAGTGTAGCGATATATGCGCAACAAACCTGATAAAGCACACTTAGTCCTCAAAGCTGCTCTCAACGCCATTTTTTGCTCGCTGCTGCTGCTTGACGATGAATATCTAGCGCTTTGAATCCACAGTGGCCAATAGGTGGAATTACAGTTTCCGGGTTGATATTCCACCGTGGAAAAACACGGTTGTATGCGCGTGGTCGTGTGCGCGCGCGCGCGCGCGTGTGTGTGTGTGTGTGTGTGTGTGTGTGTGTGTGTGTGTGTGTGTGTGTGTGTGTGTGTGTGTAGATATAAAAATCTAGAGAGAGAGAAAGATGAAAGTACGTTTCGAAGTTACGAACGGTGACGTTTTGTGTTCTTGTTGTTTTTCCAATTGATTGTTTTATACTACTGTATTCTAAAAAGTTTCCCCCTCCTCTTCACACAAATATCGACTGGAGTTAAGAGCAAATTTAGTGAAGGTTCGTGACAGACACCAGGATGACACCATCGTTGAAGTTATCCATCCCTGCTGTAATTGATCATTCAGAATCTGAATCCGGTCCTGTTAAATTAACTTGGATACCTATTCCAATATCGGCCAGGCCGTATTGGGGTATCGATATCCAAATATCGATCCATCCTACTCTGGCGTATGTAACATAAATAAATAGCGGAACCATGAAAGGTGGGCGCGTGTGAGAGAGTGGTCAGATCATCCTGTAGGTGTCGAAGTGACAGCCAGAACTCGAGCGTGTCTCTGGAGGGGTGCCACGCACAGAGGCTTCGCTTGACCAGTAAGTATCACTTTTGACTTGAGAAGATTCTGTTTTTATTGTTTTGCAAGTGCAATTCAAAATCTCTTGAAAGAATAGAGCTCTACTGGACGGTCGTTGCAAATGAGGTTGTGGTGATGCTAATAATGACGGGCTCTGATTTAAAAAAAAAACAAAAAACAAACAACATAAAAATGATGATTTGCAGAATTTGACCATCTAGCCAGATTAGACATATTGTACATTGGGTCCTTCCTCCAGTACAGTATAAGATCCATACATAAAATGACATGTTATTTATTGGATTGAGTTTTCTGCATTTCTTTATATTCATGAAGAGAATTTTGACGTTTAAATGTGCACAGCTTTAACTACACTTTTGTATCAAGTAGTTAATTCCAGTGAAAATGTTTGAATCTATAAACTTGACTAAACAAACAAACAAACAAAAAAGCTTTGCTCCACCCTGAACATGCACTGAATGTGATTGAGCGGGAAATCCATCCATCAATGTGCGTCCTGCTGCTTTCTCTGTGTTGTTTTTCTTTGAAAGATCACCCCGTGAAATAATGGATCTAATGGAGTCGGAGGACATGGGCGGCGGCTGTGAAGAGAAGAACTGTGGCCCAGCGTCAGCCTTTCTGGAGGACTGTTCCAGCCAAGATTGCGATTGGGATCAACCTCTGTTTGGATTCACTGAGCTGGGTTTGTACTTTGTGTTTGTAGCAGTAGGAAAAGATTTTTTTAAAATATATATGTATATTTATATATATTCTTTGTAATAGTAATACAGTAATAGATTGTTATGACCATTAAAAATCATTGAGGGCAAACTGCATACGCGTGACCAAAATAGCTTTTAATAAGCTAAGAGGCAAGACAGCCAATTTGGGGGGGGGGGGGGGGGGGGGGGGGGGGAGAAAATCACAGCAAATAGCAAACCAGTAACAAGTGGAAGAAATGACACTCCCAAGAATCATAATACTGGATTCAATGAATTGTGCTCACATGCAAACAGGCATATGAAGCAAAACTGGCTGAGGGAAAGGAGGCCTTTCTTTTCATTTCTAGTGGGCGTGACGATCATCTACATTCCCCTACTGCTGTTTGGTCTCCTCGGAAATGTCCTCACAATTTTAGTGGTTTGGCTACGTCCGCACATGAGGAGTTCTTCCTACTTGTACCTGAGCAGCATGGCTGTGAGTGATCTGATGATACTCCTGCTCCTACCTCTGGATCTCTACAAGGTACGTCTTCGGCATGGCTTTGTTGTATTATTTTGTGTACACGGTTGCTTTCCTGAAATCGAAATACATCAGGCAATCCAATGCAAAACATTGGCTTGGATGTGTGTCGATTTTTTTTTTTTTCTTTTTGAATAAAACTAATTACAGTCCAATCTCCGGTCTGAACGTATCACACAGCGAACCCACGCGCGCGCAAACATGC
Source organism: Hippocampus comes (assembly GCF_001891065.2). NCBI lineage: Eukaryota > Metazoa > Chordata > Actinopteri > Syngnathiformes > Syngnathidae > Hippocampus > Hippocampus comes. Next base: position 46,813 of record NW_017806066.1, on the reverse strand, counting down.
CGGGAGATGTCAGAGTGACAAATGACAGCAATGGCGACGATCGGCATGCGAACACGCACCGGAGTAACTTGTTTGTCTTGAATGGCAAATGAGTGTATACTGTCCATCAAACAAAGGAAACTTATGATGTCCAGATTAGGTTTCATCGTCATCATCCGAATCGAATTGCATGGCTGTGTAAAATGATCAGTTTGAAGACGCCGTATTTCAAATCGGGTGTCTGTAATTTCGAGGAAAAAAAATTGGCGTTCCTGAAAGAATTCAAAAGGGAAAAAAAAAATTTTCTTGTGAGCACATTCCCCCCATCAGGCAATTTGGGACAAGCAGTGACCGTGTTGCTTTCTCTCACAGCTATGGAAGCCCAGACCGTGGCCCTTCGGAGACCTGGCCTGTAAGATGACCATGTTCCTGTCCGAGTGTTGCACCTTCTGCACCATCCTGCACATTACCTTCCTCTCCCTGGAGAGATATGTGGCAGTCTGCTGGCCAATGACAGCAAAGACATTGGTAACGCGCCGCAGGACCAGGGCTCTCATCGGCTGCCTGTGGCTGGGCGCCGCGGTCAGCGCGGCGCCGGTCTTGGTGATGGTTGGGGTCGAGGAGGTCGGACAAGAAGATCTCAGGCTCGGCGGTTGGAGGGAGAACGCGAGGTGGATGGGCGAGGACGGAGAACCGCCGGGCTTCGCACCGGCTGCGGATGAGGGAGGACGTCCGTCGTCTTCGTTTGAGGGAGAACGAGAGGAACGAAAATGGGGAGAGCGAGAGAGGCGGCGTGAAAGGGTCAGAGAGTTGAAATTGTTCGATGAGGAAGAAGAAGGAATGGAAGCAGTCGGTGAGCCGAACAAAAAACACGCAGGTGAAATCAGAAATGAAACGCAAGAGGACGCCACGGGAGGCCAGCAAAACAAAATGAAAGAAGACGAAGGAGGAGGATGGGAAGCGAGTGTCGCCGGACACGCCGCCGACAGAAGAGAGTGCCGCTGCACGCAATACGCCATTTCCTCTGGCCTCCTGTCCGCCATGATGATTGTGTCCAACCTGTACTTCCTGGTCCCGGTCTGCGTCCTCGCACTGGTCTACGGTATGATCGGAAGGACACTTTGGCTGCGCCCTCAGAGCAGCCGCAGAGACCAAAGTCATCGGCACGCCGTCAAAATGCTCGGTGAGGAAAAGCCACACTTGCTCGGCCAGCTCAAGTTTTCTTTGTCCTCATATTTGCCATTTGTGGATGCAGATTTTCTTTTATTTGTCCCCACAGGAGTGATCGTGATGGCATTTGTCCTCTGCTGGCTGCCCTTCCACATTGGTCGGACGATATTCGTTTTCTCCCTGGGCACCGGTGCCGACCAACAGAATCTCGACACTGATGAATCCATCGACAACGTCGGCGCCGTTACGGAAGGTGCTCGAGCAGACTCGCGCGTCAATTCGAAACCGCCTTATTCTTACGAACCACCCACCAGAAGTCAACAACTGCACCCACGCGGACTTCCAAAAGATTCAGCTCGCCCCCAACCGTCACCGCTTACAGATAAGACGAGGCGATATAACAGCAGCACCGCGAACTCCAAACTATATCACGCGACCCGGGCGCAAACGGCTCAGGGCTCACACGAGAGCGCACGTCTGAGTTCCCGTCACTCGGGGCAGAGCGCCACCCTCGACGCGGCCTCAACAAGCGACGAGACGCGTCAACGCAGCTGCGGTTTGCGCACCGCGACTCCCGCGGGGCAAAGCAACGACACGCGCTTGGCGAAGGAGCCACGCGGTGACTCGCCTTTGTATTTTCTCTATTATCTGTCGCAGTATTTCAACCTGGGCTCCTCCGTGCTCTACTACCTGAGTGCTGCTGTCAATCCCTTGCTGTACAACGTCATGTCAGCCAGATACCGACACGCCGTCCGCGGTCTCCTGCGTAGGAGCGCACGCTCGCAAAGACGGGACCAACGTTTGCGGACGCTTGACACCCAGCGCGCCACTTTGAACATGTAAGGCTTGAATTGCTCCCCTCATGTTGAAAAACGTTCCCTCGTTCAACTTGAAACAAAGTACTCACAGAAAATTGGGGATATTCCACTTTTGGATGAGATTTCAGAATACGCTCGTAATCTTGGTCCATGAATCAATCAATTACATTAGCCGATTAAATAATATATCGATATATATTTTTGACACTTCCCCATTTCATATACCAAATTCTGCCCTGCTAAATTCGATTAATGATACCTTGACGTGGCTTCAAACTGAATTTTCTCAGTGGGAAGCGGAGACTGAACTTGATGTTTGATGGAGTGTCATCAGCAGCTCGCAAAAAGGATGCAAACAGAAAGGCCGACAAGTGCAAATACAACAGTCGATTGATGGATCAGACCACAGTTTTTTTTTTGCCCTTTGGCTCCTTGTTTGGGAAAATAGTGCACAAAGTACCAAAACGACAAGAAGGCCGAATTAAGTTCACCTGTCGGTTCATTTCGAAATTTCACCCCAAAGCAGAGAATCCCGAACATGAGGTGTGTAGAGCATGTTTATTTCGAAATGATCGTTTGGAAATTGCTGTCTAATCAATCGAATCAGTCATGCAAATCCTCTTTGCCCCCTCCTGACCCAAACCACTGCAGCAGGCTCATGTTTTTGGAACCGCTGATTGTCATTCCTCCATTTTTAATATCAGGCACGTGTTGATGTTTTTCCAGGAGGGCCGAATGTGCCGCGCGCCCTCGCCGAACACATTTGACACACGGCACACGATTTTGCGCTTATTGTATTGCATGCTGGACACACCGCTGAATGCCTTTATTGGATTCTCCCCCGCCACCATAACGGCGTTGTTCCCGCGTTGTCGGCTTCGCGATGGTTTTCCTGAAGTTTGGAAAAAACGGAGCGGCCTCGGGCGAAAGGACAATTGATTGGATTGGATTTGTGAGCCGGGCTCTTCCTGACATTGGCTGTTGATGTCTTGTTCCAGAGCAACAACATTCATCGATAAAATTGAGAGTGACTTCTCAGATGAGTGGGGAAATCATTCACCTTTATAGTTTGCTGTCACATGACATCATATCGCACACCAAGATCATTGCAGGACACAAAAGCCGTCGGGTACTGCGTCTGACTTTTTTTTTTTTTTTTCTTCAGTGGCCATACGATTGCAAATGTTGCTGTTGTCAAAATGATGTACGGCAGTGGGCCTCGCCGTGTTCGTAGTACAGCACAGTCGTTTTGCTCGAGCGTATTCGTCCACAGTTTGTCACGGACTTTAAGACGGACATCAAAGATATTGACCAAAATCTCAAACGTTATTCTACATGTTGAATTGTCATTTTAGTTGTGATTTGTTGGTACGACGTCTGTGTACATTATATTAGTTCATCCACATACCGTGTAAATGTCTTTCATTTATTTTTTTTATCAGATGCCGACGTAAAATAAGGATTAAAACATTGTTATGGGTCAAGTCTTGGACCTGGATGAGTGATAATGAGTGGTACTGACACTTCACACCACTAGATGACGCTGTGGTCCATGTATTCATTCAGGGCAAAGCAAAAAAACGGACGCTGTGGAAAACAGCTTTTTTGCTTCAATTGGAATCTGGTTATAAATCGTTCAATAATAATATTGTCAGAGTGTCTATTAAAGACACCAAAAAGTAATTTTAGTCATTTGTTTCTAAATACATCAAATGTGAGGATGCAGACTGAGAACAATAATGTGGTATTGAGCGTCATGTCATGATGGTGATATTTACTGTTAGATCTGCAGGGGTGGAGAAAATGGCCAGCACAGTGGTTAGCACATCCGTCTCACAGTGCAGAGGCGCAGGGTTCGAATCCGGGCTCCGGCCTTCCTGTGTGGAGTTTTCACGTTCTCACCGTGTCTGCGTGGGTTTTCTCCGGGTACTCCGGTTTCCTCCCGCGTTCCAAAAACATGTATGGCACGTTAATGGAACACTCTCAATTGTCCTTAAGTGTGACTGAGAGCGCAAATGGTTGTTTATCTCTGTGTGCCCTACGATTGGCTAGCGACCAGTTGAGGGTGTAACCCCGCCTATTGCCCGAAGGCAACTGGGATAGGCTCCAGCATGCCCCGCAACCCTTGTGAGGAGAAGCGGGTCGGTGGATGGATGAATGGATAATTGTACTCCTTGAGGCACAATACCCCCCTACCTCCACTGTGAACAATCAGTGGGTGCCACTTTCATCTTCAATATGATGCAAGCGTGTATCAGATGTCTCTTTCCTTGGAGGTCTACACCGAGTCCAACTGTGAGAACTTGGGAAGAAATATGCATTTTCATTTATACTCTGCAGTCTCTCCAGTTGCGTACAACATTGCATCATAACGGCGCTCGAGCAATTGGCAAAAATAAAATAGCACTTCACGGCGCACGGTACAGTGGGGAAATCAGCCGTGTGTTTCTCCCCTACTGATACAGATTCAATCAAATCTTGGTGCGTTTGCGTGGCCCCCAACACCGTTAAGCAGGAGACGATTTCGACGGACCGAAGACCTCAATGAATCTAACGTCACCGCGGGTGCAATTTGGATAGACACGCGCGCCGCGTGATATACCGCTCACATGGGGCGCCGCCTATTTGAAAGACAGCGCACAGTCACGACTCACCGGAAAACCCTTCGATTCTCCCTTTTCATCCGAGAAGAATGCGCAGACGATTTCATTGTGTCCCCAAGCTCGGTGCCGAGGACCGCACCCGGTGGCGGCCTCGGCTGTGAGAGGGAGAATGCCAATGAGCATTAATTATGGAACAGTAAGAACAACGGGGGCGCTCCTGGAGTTTGATGCTGCCCAACGACTGTGCCAATAAGATCACCGATGAAGTGGGGGATGAAGAAAACGCAGGAGAAAGACATCACGAGAGAAAGTCTTCATCCAGATTTACAAAAATGGACCGTGCATTTTCGATCCCGCTTGATCTCATTCGGGTCACGGGTGAGATGTGTTACGATTCCGGAAGAGTCCGGAACAGAATCGAATCCCACAAACGCAGACAAGGATAAGATCGGTCACAAAAATGTTGATTCAAGAGAAAAATAAGTACAACAGAGGACGCTGGTGACAGCATGTCTGTTATTTGGGTTCGTCTGAATTCCATCACGGGTAGCTTACCTGATGATTCTAATGACGAAGGTTCCCAAAAGGTGCGCTGAAGAGCAAAGGATGCTTTTGTTATTCGGCGAATGCTCATTCTTTCGTTCCACGACCTTATGGATCCACACGCCTTATTGACAAGTGGAAATGAGGTCGGGTGACGAAGCACGATGAAAATAAAATGGAAAAGCAATGTATCCCCCAGGAAGGAATAGTGATTTTGACATGAAAAGCAAAGTCATGTAGATTAAAATAACGACTGTTGACTCTACAAGGTAAGATGACGAGCGGGGCGGGGGGGGGGCAAGTCCGGAGGATGGGATGGGCAAGGCAAGGCCCACCGGGACCCAAG
>NW_017806066.1:0-41275 GCF_001891065.2 Hippocampus comes | reverse complement strand
GGGGGGGGGGGGGGGGGGGGGGGGGGGGCAAGTCCGGAGGATGGGATGTGCAAGGCAAGGCCCACCGGGACCAAAGCCCATCACTTCAGTCGCCCTTTGGGTGAAATTTTGTGCCATCCGGGTCTTGATTTCCTTCAGACGGGATCAAAGTGGCGCTGAGTAGAAAGTGTCTCGGCGCTAACACTCACCCGCATAGCAATGGAAGGAAATAGCATGTTGCCTACTTTTGTTTTGTAAATACTGCTCTCTTGTGTTTTTCCAGTTGAATCCCCGTCGAAGAATTATCTCTCAATTAACGTCACAATTGTGACATGTAAATAACATTTGGACAAAGTAATGCGGAATGCTGAAATGATTCCCTCTTCTTTCTTTCATCACGAGTCAAATTTTGCCCGTCGTAATAAGGTGCGTGTGATGTGTTCTTGCGCTATTTAAGAACGTCATGAAAAAATATCTTCAAATGAAGGGCTGACATCCCTCTTCAACAGGAGTATTCATTTGAATCACGACGTATATCGCTCGATCATCTCGGTACAGTGACTAAACATAACGGAGGGAACGGCTTTGCTGTTCTTGCTCAGAGAAGCATGTCGCTGCCCAGCGTCACGTCCGCCATCTCTGGAGTGAGATGAGCCACGGCAGATGTTCTGCTTGCATCACATTTAACTTACGCACAAATACGAAACGGGTCCACAGTGAATTGAACGATATTATTTCAAAGAGGTCAACACTGAATGGGATGTTGTCAGACAAGCGGATGACAAAAGTTTTTGCCTAACATGCAGGCAGAGTTTCTTAGATGCACTGAGGTGTCCAGTGGCTCATGTGTGGGTGTGTTTGTGTGTGGGTGTGCTTAGGTGTGTATACAGGGACCTAGTTCTGTCAAATATGTGTATATATTTTTTTATGAATCTGCGTTATGGAGCACCATTCTTTTGCTTTTGCTGGTCACCATAAAAGGCCACAAGCAAAAAGACCTGAACAGTTGCACATGCTGATCCATTTCATCCCAAACATGCTCAATGGCCGACATGACCGGTGACTCTGCTGCCCTAACGAGATCTCGGATGCTTTCAACATCCTGGAATTGTGTACAGACCCTTCTAAGCATTTTTATGCTGTGACATGAGATGATGAGTGTGGATGAATGGCGCAAAATGGGCCTCAGAATCTCGTCATGGCATCTCTGTGCATGTGTGGAAGTTCTTTCATTTGATGAATTTGAATGACAGTTTCGATTTAGTCATAACATTTCAATTCCTGAGGTGGCCCGGTGTGCGTCTGGTGCAGGGTTTGATTCCAGCTGCGGCCTTCCCGTGTGGAGTTTGCATGTTCTCCTTGTACCCGCGTGGGTTTTCTGCGGGTATTCCGTTTTCCTCCCGCATTCCACAAACATGCGTGGCAGGCTCATGGAACACTCTGCAAATTGTCCTGAGGTGTGATTGTGAGGGCGAATGGTCGTTGGCCTCTGTGTGCCCTGCAGATGGCTGGCGACCGGTTCAGGGTGTCCCCCCACCTACTAAGGGCTGGGATAGGCTCCGGCATGCCCGCAACCCTCGTGAGGATGAGCAAATTGGAAAATGGATGAATGGATTACAATTCCCTGAGAGATGCTGCTGTTAAGTTGCCAAAGAAATGACATTGGGACACTGCTGTACATTATTGGAGCGGTCTTTGCAAGTGCTTTAATCTATTGGCGTCATTATTTAAAATCCGACAAGTGTTTGGGCTGAGTGAGATAGCGGCACATCCAGTTTTTCAAAATATAGTTCCTCCACTCATTAATTGCGTAGGTCCTCTGGTTACAGCTGTTCAATTGGGCAGAAGTAGAAATTAAAAAGTTGCCTGTCATGCCGGCGTCAACCATCAATCAGTCCACAATTTGTGCTGGGGAAGGTGATATTTACCGAGTGGTCATGGCTGACTCACACACATACAATGCGCACACAAAGAGGACAGAAGAAAAAAAAAGGAGCAGGATTCATTCCTCTCGGTGAGGTGAGGGAGGTGGGGAGGAGCGAGAGATGCTTTATAAAGGTGCGACCTGCTTCTGGTTCAACTTCCACGAAAAAGCACCTTTTTGCTCCTAATTTGCGTCCCTTTTGCGGCACCTGTGAGTTTTCCACCGGCGCCTTAAAGTGGTCATGGAGGCTGGAAAGTTTGCCACCGTGCTGTTGGTGGTGCTGACGCAGTCTCTTTGCCTACTGGGAAGTCCGCTCGGCAGCCGCGAGGAGGGCAGCGAGGTACTGTGGACGCTGGAAAACTGGCAGGTAACAACGCTTGCAGTCAGTCGCTCTTGGATTGCTCTTTCTTATTTCATTTGTTGCTACTTTGATGCACTGACTCCCCTTGTATTTCATTTAAAAAAAATGTTTATTTGAACAGGGACGTAGGATACAACATAGAGAACCAAAAAGCTAAAACAAATGTGGTAAAAATATTGGAATCGAACTCTTCACCGGCTCGAAATTGTCTCCTATTTGCCCATGAAAGTCCAAGAATTGAAACTGATGTTACACTTTTTTTTTCCCTTTCGGTCAAAAGAAATTTGGCTTGGGTTTTGAAGAATTCTGGATGCCTTTTGCATCCTTTAGACATGTACACAATGATACTGTGCTTCAGCGCCAGACAGCTCCACTGCCATCTTTATATCCACCTGTATTAGGTTCATTTCGAGTTCACTTGGCAAATCACATGTTCATTGATCTATTGTCCACTCTGTGTGTGTGTGTGTGTGTGTGTGTAGGAGCACCCACTAGAAAGGGGGCTAACCATCCGTCTGGCAGACCTGATCAAACGCTCTAAAGCGCAACAGTTCCACGGCCTGATGGGAAGGAGCTTAGGTAAAGAAGCACATTAAAAAAACAAAAAAAAACAAAACAAAGGCATAATCTAATCACGGTCATAATAAGCGCGCTTCCAGGGGATTACGCCGAGTGCCTTTGAGTCTGTTGTTTTATTGTAGCCATATGTTACACGCTGTACTTCTCATTTGCGTGCCTCCGATCTTCCAGAGCTATCCCATCCGACCAGTCTGGAGATGAAAAGTAATCTGTTTACTCAGCTTTATTTTTACGAGTCATCCTTCTCTTTTTTTTTAACTCTTGCTTTCTTTCTCGTCCCCAGGAAATAAAGGGGAGATGTTTGTCGGACTCATGGGGAGAAGAAATTTAGATGAAGGTAGAAATGTTGGAATTCTCAGTTAAGTTGATTTTTATTTGGTTGAATTGCAAACCTCGTGTGTGTTTTTTTTTTTTGTTTTGTTTTTGTTCCTTCGTCGCTGCTGCTTACTTGCTGATTTTTATTTGGTTGAATTGCAAACCTCGTGTGTGGTTTTTTTTGTTGTTAACTTCGTAGCTGCTGCTACTGATATTAAAGTCCTACAAGTATCCATCTATTCCCGTTGTGTTTTCCCAGATATGCAAGAGTGGAACTCCTATTCATATTAAAGATGCAAACGAGGAGATACGGCATCTGCGGAGACATCGCATTTTCTTTTGACTTCTGTCATGTATTCTTGCCATCGGTTTCAGTGAACCGACTGGATGATGACTAGCGGCCGGGACATTGTACCGAAAGCTTGTGGCATCCGTACGCATATTCCTCGGACATGTTTGCATTGTTTTTCATTCCATCTTAATTAAAGGTCATTTGTTAAAAATGTTGAATGTTCTGTGTTCTTCCTTCTAAAATGGTGTTCTTCCATCAAGACCATGGACAACTATCCAGAAATTAGGTTTCACCTTTTCCATCTTTTGCAGTTTGCTGATCCCGAAATGAACTAAATCCATTTTTCCCTCAAAATTCTACATGGCACCCTATGATGATGCAAGGGAGTGTTGTTGTTTTTTCTTGGAAATGTATTTTAAGAAAAACAACAACAAAGACATCATTTTATTTCCATGTGTACGTATTGCCATCCTTTGCAACAATGCTCCAACTGGAGCTCAGGCGCATCCGATTTTGACGGATCACCTCTGCTGTCATACTGCGGCTTGGTGGCCGAGAAATGAGGCGGTCGAGCAATCGTCTCTGCCGATGAAAAATGCGCCGGGCAACCCGCCTGGAGGTGGTCAAAAGGGACTTCTCACAAGAGACAACATTTTGGGGTCCGATGAGACAAAGACCGAACTCCCTGGTGTGAATACCAAACCGGGGCGCGATATCGTCGCGTGGTGGTGGTGGCAACATCATGCGGTGGGGATGATTTTGAGCGGCGGGATGCAGAAACATCCTGATCAAAACTTGCTTTTGAGCACTCTTGACCGCACACTGGAGCGACGGTTCATTTTTACAGCGAGACAGCAACCTTAAAACAGTCAGCCAAGGCATGGAAGGGGTGGCTTCTTATATTTGAATGCTTCACCCCCCAATGTATTTGCAAACATTAAAAAAAAAAAAACATGCTTCACGTAGTCATCACGGTGTGTATAGAATGTTGAGGAGAAAAAAAAAGTTGACCAGTGGGATGCAACCTCTAATTCAAGTGGCAAAAAAAAAAGAAATGCATAACTGGCAATGTAACTTGCATTCATTTCTAAAGTGCACAAATATAGCCACTTTCAAAAATAGAATTCCTGAATTCAAAATTCTGCCAGTCCTTCGCTTGTGTGCGCAGTGTTGCCATGGTCTTCTGTAAATGGAAAACATCAGCCCACAGAAACCTCATGAGGAGTTTATTGAAGAGGAAGCAGAAAGGCGGAAGCTAACGCCGAAGTCCACGAGCTACATGTTCGATGCTAAGCTAGCTTTCACTGCCGCCGCGTGGCATGTCACGATGAAAACGGAGCGCGCTGCTTTGAAATTGGGGATGTCGTCGCTGGTGCCGGATGAAAAAGCACACTCGACATCTGTCAATGCCCAAAGCAAAAAAAAAAAAAAAAAAAAAAAAAGGGTTTCTGAAGCCGCTGGTCCGGAGCTGCAAAACCAAACATGGCCATTGTTTGTCATTTGAGAGGCACAGAAACCAACAGGTAAAATCAATTTAGACTACAAAAGCATTTCAACCTTGGCAACGCTTGTTAAGAGAGGCACGATGTTTGGAGAACTCGCGCGCCGCCTGACCCTGTGTTAAGTGACAACATAAATAAGAATCGTTTTTACATGTTCGGTGGGGTAAAAAAAAAACATTTGAGGACGCAATACGGAATGTCAAGACAATGGAAGGTACCACTAAACGTTCAGATAATTTAGCGATAGCACCGGGAGCAACTCAGAGAATAATGCACAAACGTGGTTTTTTTTTTTTTGTTCCATGAGAACAACGTTTTGCTCATTACCCTCGGGCCGAATCCCGAAACCATTTATTTCTAAGGAGCGTTTGAAAACGAGTCTGATGCTAAACTAAGGCAGGCCAAACTAGGACAATTTGCTAACTGCTAGGTTGAGGTTTTGTTCATTAACCTCTTCAAAACTCTTTCCAAATTGTCCCAACATCTACTGCATGTCCATCCAGAATCAGTCAGTCCAATCAAGACAAAAAAAAACACCAAATGCTTCCTTGAAAAAGCTTTGAAAAGAACAATTGTTGTTGCGCTTGCATCTTCTTTGCGTCGACAGCAACAGGAAAGTGTTAGGCTGCGAATTTGTGTAAGAGCGATATGATTGACGTCTAATCGCAAATCTTCAGATTGGACTCAGGCCTCTTTGGAATGCGGATAAAAATCCAACATGTATCGGATATCTACCGGTGCAGCGTGAACATGCAGCTCAATTACTGAATACCCTGTTCATGGGAGCGTTTTACTCAAAGTCATGTTAGTTGAAAAAAAAAAAGGCTTTCTTTTGGAATACGGCACTTGGACTCGCAGTGTCAATCCAGTTTTACAGGAAAATGGTAAGAAATGTGAATGACTTTTCCCAATGCAGTAGTGTTCATGAAATTCCCAATCTAAACATATTTTGACGCCGATATTTCAAATTCACATGGGAGAATCCCGCCACTGTTATTCTACACTCGACACATTCTTAAAACTTAAATAACACAACGTCCTTCAACAAATCGAATCAAAAAGATGAACAAGATATTTCACACAGGAACAAACAGGACCAAAATGTGGAATATTTCAACATTTTTACAGTGGTGAAACCTAAGAGGTAGAAAATGATGAAATATTGAGAACTTTGCCAGGAAACCGCGAAAAGCTCGCACACGCGCCCCATTGAGGACACTGAGACAAAGCAAGGCAGGTCCCTTCGGAAATCAAAGACGTACTCGAGTCCAAATAAGGCCGATGGCAGCGAGAGCTTCCAGGTGTCGTAGGTTTGAAATCCTGGCATGCACTCATTTGATACGTAACTCCAAAAAGTATTTATTTGAATAGCTCCTGTGTGTGTGTGTGTGTGTGTGTGTGTGTGTGTATTTATTTTATTTTATTTTTTTACATCAATCTGGCCGTTTTGAACGCTCGTCTTTTCAAACATGACTCGTAAAATGCAGAATTTTCTCTCAATTATTTTCAAGTATTTTCCAGTCAAAGCTCAGTCCGGCTGATTTCAGGTTACGGTGACTCTGATTGAGAACGTTCTCAATTTGAACCTGCACTGCGGCGTCTTGACAAAAGAGTTCTTGAAGCCCTCTTTTCCAAAACGAAAGCAAACACCATCCCGCCGTCCCCACCCTCCAAAAGAGTAAAAAGATAAATCTCCCCCATGCCATTCATTGTGTACAGACTTTTCTCTAAAATAGATTTACAACGTTTTGGAAAAGAGCTCATCAATAGTAGCGCACATTGTATGCCGGAGAAATCGGGGAATGCAAGGAAGAGGTTGAGGCATAAGCAGTGATTGGTCACACGCCCGCCCGACATGACCGCATGCTACATTTTCTCCGCCGTTCTTATTCAGGCTGACAATCATTCAAGGGAGGACACCCGAGAGCTTCATCTGGGACCATGATGAACGGAAGCCAAAGAGGCAACCAACGGAAGCTTTGTTGGAAGTGGAGTGATGAGTGCGAGAACCAAAACAATGACGTGATTTGGGAAACAGACGCCGGAAGCGTTTCTAAACGGCGACGCGAGTGCGACGATGTTGCGTGTGTGCTTGCCGGAGTCGCTGGAGAGGATGTGACCGTTTTTTTGAGTGGGGGTGTGTAAAGATGCTCCTCTACGTCCCTTTCGGCGGCGTCCACTTCAAGGCCGTGGGGTCGATGGTCTTGCCGTGACCGCGTTTGCGCTCCTTGGCTTTCCAGTCATCGATAAGGTCCTACAACAAAGGGACGTCCGGTTACGCTTGCTCTCGAGGCGTCATCATTTTATTGCTTCATTGCAAACTCATCCAAGTTTGGACACTGGATAAAGACGCAAGGCAAATGACATCACGGTTGCTCAGGGGGCTCGGGTAACAGGACCAAACTCCGAAAAATGTCAGCCGTGTCATATTCAAGCAACCAGAGGGATCATTCTTACCTGTCGTTTTAAAACCAAGTGTTTCCCCTTCCAGTATTTGAGCATCTGGAGGGACTGCAGCGTGCTGACAATGTCCACTGGGTTCACCGCCGTCTCCTGGCTGATCTCTAACAGTCCAAAGAGGAAAGATTCAAGGTCAGCGGAAAGATTCAAGGTCAGCGTGTGATTTTAAAACGCAATCAAGGAAGTGGCCTTTCGGGTTGTGGGGAGTGCTTGTGCAAACTTGACAAAAGGGATTATTTATTTAAAAAAAAAAGATGAGTTGTGTTCATTTTCAATCCATAGTCATTGTTTTCGTTTTTGCATGTCTGCACTGTGAGGCCCGTGTGCGTCCACCCCGCCGCCGCCCGTCATGATTGTGATGTCTTTAGAAATGAGCCGTAACGCAAAAAAGCGGAAGAAACAATGAACACCGACGAATGATCGCGCTGCCACTGACATGCTCCAGAAGCCGTTTGGAAGAAAAGACACCACTGTGAGGAAAAATTGCTGCACTTGGCACCAGTCAAGCGAGCTACCGATGTTGCGTTCGGACAGCGCCGCGACAAGTGTGAGGTCCAAATTTGCCGCTCCGAGTCACCGAGTGTCATTTCTGAGAAATGCTGTGCCCCGCGTTATTTCAGATGACGGCCGAGAACTTGGCGCTTGCTTCTTCGCGTGAAATTGGTTTGCGGCGGAAAATGACGGCTCCAGAAGGCGTAACCTTTTCTAGGGCGAAAAGTCGGAAGGCACAGAGCGTGCCGTGCATTTGACTCAAGCAGCTTTCATAAAGAGTCGTGACGAAGGAAAGACCAAGGAAATCCCTCCTCCAGCCAACACCGCAGCGTGCCGGGTCGGTAGAAACGTTGATGCCTTCAGCAAGATTGAACTGGCAGTCCGTCTTATGCTTTGTATTTTTTTTTTTTTTCTTGCTTGCTTGGCTTGGCGACGGCGAGTTACCGAGCCGCCCTCTTTGTCACTCGCTCTCCACCCCGCCGTCCGTGCGAGGCGCGCGCGGCTAGAACTTCGCAATCAATTTTAGAAAATGCTATTTTTGATATTCCGGCTCTCAAAACATGTTTATTTTTTTCCCCCCAAAAGCGATTATTTCAGTCACAATTGCCGGTTGATTTTGACGAGATGCGTCTATACTTGGACCCGCTTCTGACCTTTAATGGAGATCTCTTTCCCTTGGAAATTATTGAGGTAGCGCAGCAGCACCTCCTTCCAGTAACTGCGATAGCTGATGAGGCCCAGGTCGGATAGCGGTCGCTCCGGCGAGCCCACTTTCTCTTCCACCTTTGACAACAAGTAACCTTGAAGGACAAGGAGGAAGAGAGTGTAACATGCTACAATGGGAGTGTTGTCGTCACGCACGCAAAGCAAGAGGTTGGTTCCAACTTACTGAAGTCGATGAGCATCTTGCCATAGCCCTGCCTCATGTACTGTGGCATGGTGAGGATACAGGACACATTGTAATTTAGGAAAGAGTTTTTTTCCTACACAAACACAGACAGACACTTCAATATGGCAACAATACGCAAGAGCGGGATGAGCATGAGAAGTGCGCCGGATTTGCGCGGTAACGCGGGCTCCGCCCACTTTTGTGGCCCCGGACTCCTCTTGCCTGGGCTTAGTTTCGTTGTAAAATTTACACAAAGGAGTCAACGATGGGTAACTGTAGCGAAGTCCCGGAGCAAAGAAAACGCACTCCCCCGGAGCCCCGAGCCAAAACGTCGAAAGGAAAAGGGACTTGACCTTGGAGAAATAGCCGACCAGATGGCAGCCTGTGTTGTCCAGCTCCGTCATCACGTAGAAGAGGAACGGCTCCACGTCGTAATACAAAGTCTTGTGGTCCAGAAAGAGTTTGGCCAGCAGGCACAGGTTCTGACAGAAAATCTGCCGAAAAAATTGTGCCGTTATCAAATCCATGTGGAGAACTCAAGATTCCGACTCATGTTGGATGACGCAATTGAAGAATGTTTGGAATACAATCGAACGCATTTGGACACATTCATAACATATTATATGAGACAATATCACGACTATTTATCATTGTCGTCATTATTTTGATCATCAGAACACGTTTTTTTTTTTTTTTTTTGTAAACCTCAACATTTAAAAATTCTTGTTTCCAATAGCTGTGTTTTAGATTCCAGGCTTATTCAATGACCTTAATAGTAGTTTGTGCGTACAAAGTAGTCGCCCCCCCCCACCCCCCCACCCCAAAATGTCACACGTCTCGGGCTCCATATAAGTGAACCATTACATTTGCCGCCTTCTTCGCCGGTACTTTGTATGTCTCAACTGTGATATGCTGATTTGACATTTCTCTTTTTTCTCAGGTTTGACATAGGCTGCTCCAAACAAACTAACAAACAAAAATGAGGGTAGTGTTCCAGATTTCATTCTTGGACGTGTTTGAGGGGCTGTGTTGGGCTTTCCTACCTTGTTCTTCTTGCCATCGACCTCAAAAACTGAAATGTTGCCTTTTCGGTAGATTTCATCACCCGGAGGATGCTTCCAAACACATTTGGCCTGACGTGAAAAGGAGAGACAATCACGGTCTAGTCTGTCTTCTATCACCCTTCAAACAAATTTCTAACCAAGGTCTGCAAAATCGAAAAATGAAACAATAGCTTGACTTGAGGGTTGAGATGATCAGAAGGCAAGCACCCATTCGGATGCGAAGACTGATCGGGGGATTCCAGTGACGTCAAGCTGGCCTCGACAAGGGACAGCTGATCTGTCCGTCTCAGATCAGATATGTGCAGATTCTGGGCCATGGGGTGTCCAAACGTTGGTTGGAGGGCCGCAAAGGGCCACTCCTTCAACTTTTTGAAACGCGCTGAAGTCAGTCAAGAAAGCAATTCTCGATCGTTTGCATTGGCCAGTCCTTTTCATCAGTGCCAAGGCAAACGCTCGAGGATTTTTCCAAGCTTTTGGGGTGGCCGACAGCCCTCTCTCTCTCACAGAGTATATCCAGCTCTGCACTAAACGGCAGCTGAATCTCAGCTCCTCGTTCACCACCCCAAGAAGTGTAGTGAAGGGACCCCGTTTTCAAACACTTTGTTGAGGATGTGATGCCTTCATCGATCAGCACAAAGTGGAGGAAATTATTTTTGCCCCTAAAATGGAATGCTCTTTATTGACGACGGACAGCGCAGTACAACCGGCTGAGGGTGTCCCCCGCCGACTGCCCGAAGACAGCCGGGATAGACTCCGGCACGCCCGCGACCCTCGTGAGGATCAGCGGATTAGAAAATGGATGGATGGGTGGATGGTTTCTTTGTATCTTTGAATAGAGGGAAAGTTCTATTGCAGTACACCCTCCCGTCCTTTTTAGTATTTTTATTTGGGGGCCGGGGGGGGGTGGGGGGGAATGGATGGCTGGATGGAGATAAAAGGAGTCGTACCATGTGCCTGCGCAAGATGGTCTGGCTCTTCATATACTTGAGGCAGAATTCGCACATGTACAGCCTCCCGAGGCGAGCGTATTCCTCCGGGTAGGGCGAGTGGTACCACGTGTCCAATTCGTAGCGTCCGAACACAATGATTTTAATCATGTTGCTCCCCTCCGACACCTGGCCGGCCAGACGAAGCTTCTCCTGTAATGACCAGGGTAAGAGGATGATGAGGATGAAGATGGGTCGTGAAAGGAAATGACAAGAGGAGAGAACGGGGAAATAGGTTGCCGTGACAGAAGAGGAATAAGAAAAGGGAGAATGGAAAAGAACTCTCTGTTAGTCAGCGGAGATGAGAAGTGCGGGCATAAAGAACGCCCGGCGACACAATGAAGAAGGATGCAGATGTGTACGGCTTCCAAATAGAGACTTGAAAACGCCGTCCGCTGGAATTGTCTCGTCTCGTGACGCAAGTTGAGAGTGACGGGGAATTTCCGAGGAATGCTGTAGCGGTGAAAATCGAAACACTTGCTCAAGTGTTGCAAAATGAGGTTGTTTCCTTCCTTGTTAATCATTGTTGGTAATTGGCGCCGTTGACAAATCGGGCTTCTTTCATCTTGGCAGCCGGCTAAAGTCAAGCCTCTCCTTTCTCTGGTGAGCACTTTGAAACATGAATTTGTGCCTTCGTCACATCCCGGCTGGATGACTGCAATGCACTTGACTTTGGAGTTAGCCAATCCTCCATCAAGCGTCTCCAGTTGCTCCAGAATGCTGCTGCTCGCCTCTTTACCGGTACTCGTAAGAGGGAGCACATCACTCCTACTCCGGCATCCCTTCACTGGGTCCCTTTTTAGAGTTCTTTTATTATTTCTTTTCAAATCTTGAAACGGCCTCGCCCCACCGTCCCTCTCTTAGCTCCTGCCCGGAACATCGGAACTACTCCGTGTACACCAAGTGTCCTCTTGCCGCTGTAAATCATCATTCGTCATAAGAAAATGCCAGAAAAAAATGAATGAAAGGAAGCAAACAAGATCCAATCCTTATATTCGTTTTTAAGAACCGAGTGTACGTGTGGGGAACCGAGAGGTTTTATGTGCTAGATTTGATTACGCAACATGAATGAACCGCTAATTAAGGCTATTACTGTGATGACACAACACTAGGAGGTGTCCACGGAGGCCCCGATCGACACATTCATATTTAATGTCAGTTTGCCTTTGGAAATCGGGAGCCATTTAAGGGTCAAAACAACATCGTGTGACTTCTGAATGGTTCTCAATGGAATAAGACGCAGGGAGAAACGACAAGATGCAGAAAAAAAACGAAAGGGATTATTGCATCTAGCAAATATATTTCCGACCCCTCCTGAGGCCGCAGAGGAGGGCGAAGTGAGAAGAAGAGGAAGAAGGCAGGAAAGGGCAGATGAGAGGGAGGGCGGAGGGGAGTCCAAAAAAAAAAACACGCGCACACACAAAGAGAGGAGAGAAAAGAGGAGGGTGATGATGAGTTCTCTCTCTTACAAGGTCCTCCGAGGCACGTGCCTGCGCTTTCCTGAACAGGTCCAGGTCATAGTCGCTGGTGATGTTCTCCAGCAGGGGCTCCCGACTCATCCCGTGGCTCTGACGGTGATCCTGAGCAGTTGAGGCGAGCGTTAGGATGCTCCCAAACACGCGCGCTTGTTCAAATTTCTCATCCACAAACCATGTACTTGTCCTTCTCCTCCTTATTGAGCCCAGCGTTCCTCTTCTTTCTCAGATCCGTCACCTTCTCCTTGTAGCGCAGCTGACGTTCTGTTGGGGTCTGACACATCACCCACGGTTAGGAGCAGCTCACGGCAGGTCTCAACATGTCCTGGATGCTCAGATCGAAGGCCCAAACGATAATGTTTTTTTTTTTTTAGGCTGATAGCGATGCCGTTTTTTTGGGCAGAAAAAAAATTGATCACCGTTTAATTGGCTGCTGAATTTAAAAAAAAGTAGCAGAGAGGAGTTATATGCTCAGTCAAGAGGCGAGCAGCAGCATTCTGGTCCAACTGGAGACGCTTGATGGAGGTTACCCCTAAGTAGAGTGCAAGACGGTAATCCAGCCGGGACGTGACGAAGGCGGGGTCGTTTGAGGAGACAACATGAAGGATAAGCCTACATGTTTTTTTTTTCATTTATTGTGCAGAAAAAAAAAAGCTTTACCTCTGTTGATTAGCATTAGCAATCCAATGGGAATTGACTGCTGAAGGCACCCAGGAGAAACAAAACAATCATGACGTTCTTTCTTACTGCTGCTCTCACCAGACAAGATTCGCTTGTTGTCTCGACGACGCCACAAAAACAAAAGTCTACTTTCTTAACTATCTGATGAGGCGACGAGCACAGTTCATTAGTTTATCACCGCGAGGTGCAATGTCCCTGACAGAACAATAAATGGTCCGCTCTTGCCTCAGGAAGGAAAAATGTTATGAGGCTTCCGCTGGTGGAGTGTGAGCAGCTGCTTCCGAGTAGAATGTCCAGTGAAATACGCAATAGCTTCCCGCGCCGTGTGATCTCCACAGCCTTTATTAAATTTGACTTTCGGACTGGATGATTATTTAATGCTTGCTCATATCGCATCTCATTTGAGCATTAAAAAAAAAAAAAAAAAAAGAATGTGACCGAAGAATTGGGAGATGACTTTTCAGCCGGCCCCTTACCTGGTTTCTCGCAGAATGTCTATTCTCATCCTGACGGTGAGACAGCGTCCTTTCGTCGGCCTGTTTCTCGCGAGTTGACACCTTGCCCTGACAAAACATCAACACGGTGCGATGACAACAAGTGACAGTCAGCCCCGCAGCACCAAACCTTGCTCTCTCCCCCTTATGCGTTCCAGGAGGCTTTGAAGCCTGACACTTTGAATGTGACCCCCTGTTGGCTCCTCTCCGTTTTTCTTCCACTGGTGACATGTTCGCCAGTGGCTGGTTGCTTTGACCGATCACAGGTGCATGGTTGTTGTTAACTTTTGTCTCAATGAATTGTTTGCGATGACATCACCAGTGCGTTCTAAATGTCCTACTTTCATGATCTATATATTTTCCATCAATTTCACCCGAAAGCCAAATATCCCTACCTTTATGTGAGTCGTGTAATTTGACAAGACACTCTGTCTGATGGAGGAAAAACAAAACGTACTTTTTGATATCGCCAGTTGTCAGAAAAACGTCACAAAATTGCCTTTGCACCGGCAGAGCTTCACTCGCGTGGTAAGATAGTTGCGTGCGTGCAAATACCTTGCATTCATCGGATGACAGGTTGTGATATAGAGGACACCCTGATATGGAGAAATGTCTCTCGTGTCTCCCTGTCAGGTGACCTAGACCGGGTGAGAGAAGGTGGTCAAAAGCCCTTGTCGTCGCGACGCAGGAGCACAGCCTGTGGACGTGATCGCATTCAAATAATCAATGTGTTACCCAGTGAATTGCATCCAGGCGTGGGACACTTCATGTTGAAGTTGTAGCTCTCGTGAAACCGCCGCCGTTTGGGCCTGTGAGAGAGGTCGTGAGCGGCGGCCTCTTTGAGCGACAGCTCCTTTGCCAATCTCTCATCCTCCTCTTGAGAAACGACGACATCATTTCCGCGAGAGACCAGGTCATTCCCAGGGCTGGGCGTCTCAATGTCCGACTCCGAAGATGGGGCATTGCCGGTCGGCGTGCGGGGAGGGGTCTCGTCGTGGTCCGCTGCCTGCTTCAAGCCTACGGAGACGACGGAGGCAAATCGAAATGGTTACTGCGTGTCGCCAGGGAGAGGAACCTCGCCCTGCCTTGAATTGCGAAAATCTGTAAATAATTGACCGCCACCGAAAAGGGTTCCGAATTGTCTCTGGGACACCCAAGGAGAGCATCAAAGCACTAGTTTTGTCTACATGGAACACCTCAGTTCACCTCAACACAGCTCCTTGGCACCAAGATGTCACAAGGCGCCAAAGTAATATTTGTATATCTTGAAGTACAAACACAACAAATGGTGATTTCGCAACGGTATGTTCTAAACCTGGACTCCACGTTATCAGAATAGCATTCTAAAAAGTTGCCCTTGCCCATGTTTTTCCTCAACCTAAATTGTAATTAAAGAAAAAAAAATCTTTGCATAGATCTTGGAGAGAAGACTGCAATTGGACGACGCAGTGTCCAGTGCAGGAGGCGACACGGTAAGCTAAAGTTAGCCTCCCATGTTTTTACATTAGCACACGACTTCAGTAAAGGTTTTCGAGGTCTCATTATTTTGTTCTTTCTCTAATTCCAAGGTCGAGAAGCCCCAGTCAACGAAGCTAATAATTCACTGGCACCCCGCATAAGGATGCACTTCACACCGCTGAGACCAAGCAGAGGAATCCTACAGTCAAGACTGATGTGAGTGCGCATGTGGTGCAGAGCTCTGAGACCTTGGCCAGCAAATGAAAGAACACACTGTGGTCCTTGTTCTCGCCGACCTCTCCAGTCACATTGGACTCACCCATTAAAAAAGCTTTTTTTTTTTTTTGGGGCGGGGGGTTTTGGCACTAGAAACCTGCAGTGCTAAAAGACACAGTATATCAAACTCATTTTACTGAGAAGAAGCCAGGGGTGACACTTTCCATTACTATTCCAAACAGGTTTCTTAAAAAGTTGTATATACACATCCAATGGCGGGGTTAATCTTTCATTTTATATTTAATACAGAGCACGGATTCCATTGGAGGCGATTAATGGTGTCCAATCAGACTTGTCTCAAAACCAACACAGTGCTGTCTTTCAGTCATTTCCTCTCCAATGAGGAGAAGGACTGGACTGGCCCGCCAATAGCGAAAATCATGCATATAATTGCATTGAAATGCATGTGGGGATTGGCGGGATTTTTTTAAACCACAAATTTCTTCAAAAACCCATTGCATTTCCCATGAACCCCCCCCGCACCCTCAAGTAAAGTAAAAAATAAAATTTAAATAAAATCCTTTGAATAACTCAGCGAGGGCACTCGCGTCTGATGAACGCACAACTCGGCACAAAATGTGACCTATTCACTTGATCGACTGCTGCATTTTATGACAGTTGTGAGGTATTGTTCTTAATCATACGTACCAGTTTCTACTGTGCAATTTAAAACGTTGCCCGGGCCATAAAACACATATGCGTGCACTCTGTCTCAAAATATTTTTACAGTGACAGTTTCAGTGATTTTGCATGACTACAACAAATGGATTTGAAATTAATTTCGAAAATGTATGACTGTGCAGATTTCATAGAGATTTCACAAAAATACGTCATTTCCTCTGGAAGAAACACAGTCACGTATGTAGAATGTCAAATTCCAGCAAGTGAAAAGAATTTTAGATACATTTTTAGTTGAGTCATTCATCACAGGACAAAATAGAGAGACAAAATATTCACGATGACATATTCATCTTTTTTTTTTTCTATGTCAGGAACATGCTGTGATCACAGACTGAACTCACAGCATGCTACAATTACTGCATGATACTCGTCCTCGCCATTCAGCCATGGTTCCTCATTTTCAACTTCTATTACCAGCAGCCCTTAGTCTTTCCTTTAGCATGATGCTCCTTTCTCTTTTTCAAACGGTTTTTGTTTGAAAAATAACGACTCATAACTATCCCTCATCCCCTTTTCCCCCTTGGTCGATTCGACCTTCATGTTGCCATTAACGCGGTGAACTTGACGAGCGTTTGCCGTGTGTCTTCGACAAGTGGATCATTTCCAAAGCGTCCTGTGTATGTGAGAAATGAACGGCAGACGGTTTTATGTTGACGCTCACCATGATGAACCTCGCTATCTGAGCCGGATAACCTGCCCTGCCGCAGTGGGTATTTTTTTGCTGTGGCGTTTGTCGCCCCCTGTTGGCTCCGCGTGCTCCTGCGTCTGGAGGAACACGCGGAGGCTGCCGTCTCCACTGGCGCGGGAGAACCGCTTCGTGCGGCGCCGGAGTTTTCTGGAAGAGGGATGAGAACAAATGTTCACGTAAATCGTCATCATGTTTTAAATACATCAAACCGTCTTTTCAAAAATGATCATGCTCAGGAAATTCTACAATACTACAAAGTACGATCGCAATAATCGCATATCCCTCCAGCTTACTGATGTAGCTTTACTTTGACTTTTGTATGAGTGTTCAGACAAAACATGGAAGTGATCTATATTTCATTTCGTCAAAACGAAGCAAACAAAATTGGAGAAGTAGTGGTTGTTTGGTAGGCGTGGCTTGTGCAGTACATTTATTGATATTTATTTATTTATCTATTTATTTCATTGGGACAGTGCACATTAATCAACACAAGTGCATGCATGCAAGATTGAACTTGTCAAGGACTGACAAACATCAAAATGCTCTCGATAATAAATGCATTGGTTACAATTCCCAGCCACATAAGTAGAGGTAAAAGATTACTTTGGCGTAAAAATACTGTTGTATGCATAGAACAGCACTACTTGGGCTCCTCAGTTTAGAACGCAGTTCCCCTTCCTGCGGCTGGCAAGGTCTATCAATAACCGACCTACTAACGCTGTGCTAATGTCATAATTACAGGAAATACAGGATTGGCACGAAAACCTTCTCGGCCCTAAATTTAAGAGATCAACTTTATCGGCCAATCTATGTTCAATTTTAAATTATTAAAATGCATGGACATTTTATTTGCAATTGAAAGACTTAAATCTTACGACTGAACCCCAAAGCAATTTTGTGACTACATAGTAAAAAAAAAAAAAAAAAAATCTTGCAAACATATTGCACCTCTTGTGCTTCGGCTGAGACGGAGGGACGTGCGAGTCGGGCGCGCGCTATTACGTCGTTGCGCGCTCCCGACCGCTTCGGCGAGCTCGAGGTCGGCGGAGAAATCCGAGTCCTCTGTCCCGTCCGAGCTGCTGCCTGTGGTCCTCTGCGCGAAAAACACAACTGTAATGAGTGTCCTGGCTGAAAGTGGAAAAAAACGACAGACTTCGGCGTGTTTTTTTAAAAATTATACTTTTTATAGATATATCTTTACCATCGGATAATCCAACAAAGATCCCATCCTCGGGGAGGAGCATCATATCCTCCACATCTCCACGCGATAAAGTTGTCAATAATCACATTTACCTAATCACCAAAGACGGATATTGAACAGCTCAAATCAGATGATAGGAGTGATCCTAATAACATGTGCCACTTTGTTAAAACAAGCATCATTTATCGAAAATGCAAGCTGCCGAAACTGACAATTCTGGGCGACGCTGTAATGGAGGATGAAGTGTCACTCAAAACCAAGCACAAGGTGGGGGTTGGGGTAGCGGGACCGATGTGTTGAGATCACGTTCCCTAGATTCCATCCGCTCTAAAAAACAATAAGCGAAATGTGAATTTTTACTCTAATAATAACGATGTTACATGCGGTACAATAATGCCATTATATTAGTCCATTCCACCACTGCTAACTTCAACTATTCGTAGAAGCAATTAAATGAATACCTCTTCGACAGTGTCAATCCAAACTGAGCATTATTACACAATATTACCTCGTGTACAACAAGAAATGTGTAACAGAATCTTGGTACGACTCTTGTTAGATTGAGTGGTTGTACCTAATAATGTGACCGGTTAATTCTATGTTGTTGAGATATTTATTGATTCAAAGAATGATTAAAATGATTACTAAACAATCATATGTTCTTTGACCAATTACCCAGGAAACGTCACTCAACACGAAAGCGCTTCTGACGCACACTTTTTTGACACTTCATAACAAGGAAGCCCAGCACATTTGCATATGACCAATGAGAAGAGAGAAGAGGCGGTGCTCTCTAAAGCCGAACCAATGAGCACAACGCGATTCGGGATTCTGACCAATCACTGCGTTGTTTTGGTACGGTCGGGTCGCACCATCCTCAACAGAAAAAACAGTCTGTTCCTTCCGACCAAACGTGAAGTTGTCGTATTAGCGGCAGCAGAGGTCAGCATCAACGCACTCGCGTAAATAACAGGTCGAAAGGCGAACGGCCTTTTTACGAGAAACACAGCAACAAATTTAACTAACCGGGAAATAAAAATTTGCGAAAGCGATGAGCAAATTAGAGCAGCTCCTATGAATTAACCAATAACGAGATCTCAAAGTGTACTCAAAGCACATTAACAGCTACTAAATGTGTGTTGTTTAATTTCACTGGTCACTGCACACAGCTTCAGTTTGCATCCTAAATGGGATAACGTAATCGATGACGTTATGGGAGCCAGCTTGCAATCTGTTCTAAAGGCTTTTCTTTGCAGCAAAGAAATGCCTTACCTTTCTCCGGGGCATTTTCCCAGAATGGCGTGTCGTTTTTTTATTAATCAGTGCACCGATAGCATTTTATGTCAAATCCCATCAATATTGGAAAGCAACCAAGCTCCCGTTTGCACTACGAGCCAAGTCAGCTGAAAACCGCGTATCATTCACTATTTCTGCTTTTCCTCTCAGGGCGCATGCGCGGTACGTTGACAAAACCTTTCCGTCTCGAAACCATAATACGGGCTTTTAATCGTCCATTGGGTCTGTAAAATCATGTTTCATTGCATTCACGTAGAGTTCAACTCCATGCACGACTGTATTATAATTTCTTTATCTGTCTCAGTTGTATGACTTGATGGTTGCGGTCAGCCTTGTCTGCTCCAATTTGTTAAGCAGTTGCGTTCGTTTAATAATAATCAAACTGCTGTTAGCTGTACAGTAATACACGAGTTTTTTAATTCTTTGAGTCAATTAAAGCAATTGACACATCTAAACCTCTCAAATTAAGGAATTTATACAGCAAATATACTGCACAAAAATTGTGGTCGAAGGCGGAAGTAACAGGAGTGACTCTTCTCGCATCAAGTTGTAAGTCGGCGTGTTTGCGAAGTCGTACTTTTGCTATGACGATTGGCCTCCTTTCGAGTCCCACTTGAGGCAGCGTTGGTGCTTTCAAGCAAAGATTTGGCTCTTTGAAGCCACCCAGAAGCGAATTAACGGGCATTGTGGATATTTTCTACACCATTAAGCAGCGACTATTATGGCCGGCACCACCACAAAGACTGTACACGACATTTTTCAGAGTATGGAGTACGGACCTGCCGCAACTTCCAGCACCGCCACTGCACGGGTAAAATGATTATTATCAGTGAAAAGAAACCTAAAACGAGAGTTGGGCTTTTTGCCGCTGTTCTTAAATTCAAGATATAGATGCATGTTTCATGTGTCTTCTATTAACGTTTACTGTGCAAGCCACTGGTAGACTCTTGGACCCACGTGAACTTCGTTCACCGTTAACTCACAAGGCAACCATGTGACTGACTGGACTGTGCAAATAACTTTGTAATGAACTGTCACGGGGATGCCGACTTTGTTGAACTTCACTGAAACGTCAACGTAAATACTAAACTCGAGTCTTTGGTTTTGTACTTTGTCCTGAATCTGCATTTCCTGTCTTCCTCCACCAGATACAACAGGCTGGGGTGTTCATTTGAGGGCCGATTAGAGAAGAGTGGAAGGATGTTCTTTGAGATTCATTTATTCAACACTTTGAAATCAATTGCGCCTCTGAAAAGTGAATGGTGGACCGCAAATGTCCCCTGGGCCACAGTTTGGACACCCTTTGCATCCTCTCGTCAAAACCTTGACATGCAAAGATTTCGAGGGGGCGCAAAGTATTTTTTTTGTGAGGGAAAGCAAAGTTGGTTTTATCTTCCATGCTGCCTTAGGGCACCCAAATAACTTGCCCAACTCACTTTTCATATCCACTCACTGTGTGCTTTACCTCTGCTTCCGCAGGCATGGCTAGATAGTCATTCCTGCTCTTTGGGTCTGTTTATCGCCGGCCAATTTGTCCGTCCGCTCGACAGGCAGACTCGCTCCGTGGTGGACTCAAAAGGTGAGTTGCGGTTTGGAGCCGACAACCGCACAAAGTTCACGGCAGCTTGGGCTTTTGCTGGCGCATGATGTTGACCTTTATAGCCACAAAGTGATTCCAAAGCCTCACAGAGGTTGACAATCCCCCTAACTTTACACTTGTGAAAGCTTTGAGTTGACAGTGTCGCAAAATTAATGCAGGTAGCTGTTATAGCAATTTGGCAGACAAATATGCCTTCGTGTGTGAAGAAGAAGCTGATGATGCAACAAAACTGATTCTGTTGTGTTAGGTGCTCTCGTGTGCAGCACGGTGTGTGCCCTGCAGGCCGATATTTTGCAATGTGCATCATCTGCTGTCAAGGGCTTTGAGGCCTGGAGTGGCTTGTCCTGCTACCAGAGGTCCAAGGTGCTGCTCAGGTACTCCGAAATACACCAAGGAACCTAAACAGGGTGAAGGAACGGTGTTTCAGCGCAAAAAAAGATTCTGCAAATGTTTATGCATGCTTGTCGACCTGAGCAGTCCAATGCATCATTGGGTGCGTGTCACCTGTCCTCAGGTTGGCGAGCACTCTTGGCCAGCATGGCCAGAGTGTGGCCGAGCTGTGTGACCTGTGTGGCGCCTCCTGCTCTTCCTCCAGCCTTGTCCGATTGCTGCAGTACTACAGCGGCTCGGCTCAGCTCAGAGACGCTCTTGTTGCCAACTGGACGCCACTGGGTACGTGAGCCGGTCGGTGCTTTCCGTCGACACGTGCTGCAGTCTATAGAGGTTTCTTTTCTTCCTGTTTTACAGGTGTGGTTTTAGTTGTTGTCTCTGATGACTGCACTTTCCACTCCCTGATGCTCAAAGTCTTACCAGCACTGGCCATGGGTAAAAAAAAAAACAAAAAACAGACTCCACTTTCATGATACTTACTACCGTGTTCATCGTGATTCAAGCCAAGTTTTGTTGTTCATATTTGATCAATTCAAATATGTTGTTGAGTTCCTCGTAAATACGCATCCCCTTTAGGCAACTCTGTCATGGTGGTCCCCGGTCAAAGCACCGCCCCTCCGGCACTTTTATTGGCTCAGCTTTTTATGGCCGCCGGCTTGCCTGCTGGAGCCCTCAATGTCTTAACTGGCGGTGACATGTCACTGGCCGCCGATGTGGCCCAGAATTCCAGCATCGCCTACGTCACCTACAGTGGCAACAAGCAGGTGCGCATACAGAAGGAAGGGATCCAACCTGCATTGTGGAAACATCAATGAGCCATGGTATTTGTTGTTTTTTTTTTAACCTGCTTTAGGATGCTGTGAAGCTGTGTAAAGCTACAGCAGGGATGGGTGTTCCTGTCTCTGTCTCCCCGAACATTGGCGCTACGTGTCCTATCATCATTTTTGAATCTGCTGACATCAACAGCGCAGTAGATGATGTTTTAGAGACGGCCTTCAAGAAGAAGAAAGAAGTGAGCCAAGTGGCCGCTGCATTTGTCAGTTTTGGATGCATTTTTATTTTCTTGCTAACAGTCTTGTTCCTTCCTCATTGCAGGCGCACTGGGTGTTGTGCGTGCAGGAGAGCGTACTGGACAGCGTGATGGCCCGTCTGAGGTTGCGCATGGCAGGTTTGAAATGTGTGTCGCTTCCCGACGATGGCGTCAGGGTGCTCGTGGAGACTGCGGTGCAGGATGCTCAAAACAAGGGGGCCACGGTTGGTCATAACACATTTGCTCAGCCCCTTTCACACATTAGATTTCTCTGTCTGAGGCATGTTCACTTTTCAACCAGAACTTGCGCTAGCGGCGTTTCAAGTGCCATCAGTATACCGTATGGCTCGTTGAATGAAGGTGTCATGGTTCGGTTTTGTTTTGCTTTTCTCGCCCCTCAGTTGGTGCAGTCCTGTGCCGTCCCCTCGAGTACACAGTATCCTCCGACGGTGCTGTGTGGAGCCGCCCCCTCCTCGCCGTGTGTGGTCATGCCCTCTCCTGGGCCACTGCTTCCTCTTGTGACCTTCCGAAGTAACACAGAGGCAGTGACTCTGGGTAAAGATGCCTCTTTGCCGTCGATGTGGAAAACCACGCGTGAGGATGAAAGCTACGTTTCCGCTTGAGCCACCCTCACGCTCTGTTTTCTCCACAGGGAATCACAGTCCACACGGCCAAGCGGCTTGTATCTGGACTGAAGACCTCACTCTGGCTCTGGAGACATATAAGAGGCACGCACATTCACACAGCTACACTTTTTCCTTTTCTTTCCCTTTTTGCCGCCACCAAGGATGGCTTTCTCTTCGCATGTATTTGACCTTTTGCTTATTTATACATGAACAATATTATAAAGTAAACATTGACAGTACTCCCTCGCCACTTTGCGTTACGTGTTTTGCGACTTCAATAATAAATAAAAAATGACATTGGGAAAAAAATACAGATATTTTGCAGCCATATTGTGGAGAGATGCGGCGGCCCGGTGGGACCATTGGCTAGCACGTCGACCTCACAGTGCAGAGGTACCGGGTTCAATTCCAGCTCCGGCCTCCTCCCTGTGTGGAGTTTACATGTTCTCGCCGGGCCTGCGTGGGTTTTCTCCGGTTACTCCGCTTTCCTCCCACATTCAAAAAACATGCATGGCAGGCTGATTGAACACTTGAAATTGTCCCTTGGTGTGAGTGTGAGCGCGGATGGTTGTTCATCGCTGTGTGCCCTGCGATTGGCTGGCAAGCGGTTCAGGATGTCCCCTGCCCGAAGACGGCTGGGATCGGCTCCAGCACCTCCCGCGACCCTTGAGGATAAGCGGATCGGAAAATGGATAGATGGATGGATTTGACATCTCATTAAAGCCACTGTATAATGTTTGTCTTTTTTTTTTTTTCCTCTGGCTCTCTTTAGTCTGTCTGTGGGCTCAGTGTGGGTGAATTCACACCCTCTGTCTGATCCGTGTCTACCCGTTTCTGGTCACAAAGACAGCGGCACGTGCACTGATGGAGGGCAGGAGGTTCGTTTCATTAGTTTGTTACACTTGTACTCCAACTTTAAGTTGTTGGATTTCTTTCATAAAGACAGTTTAAATCTGACTCCTACACAAAGTAAACAAAACATTTTGCCCAAACAAAAGAGGGTGAACATAGATTGGCGGTATCAGTCTTATTTGAAGCCGAAACAATCGTGGTTGTCTTTTTCAGGGTTTGTATCAGTTTCTGCGGCCATCCTCCTCCTCGGTTCTCCCTCGTGCTTCCCCTGTCGCCCTGGACTACGCCAAATTTGGAACTGACCCGCCCCCGGTTATCATTCCGGATCAGACTGCCGGGTGTGTTTTTTTCCCCTCTCTTTTAATTGTTTGCTTGAATGTAGTTCTTATTAGCACGGAATCACGAACGTAATGTGACGTGATTTTGCTCATGATTCTCTCTCTCCTCATCAGTACCCTGAAGTCCTACACGCACTTTGTTGCTGGCAAGGCATGTAAATCGGAGTCTGGCGCCAGTGTCGTGGTGCGTCCTCAAGGGGGCGGCGACGTGTTGGGCTACTGTCCCGATGGAGGCCAGAAAGATGTCCGGAATGCTGTGGAGGCCGCTATCAAAGTTCAGCCAGGGTGAGATACCAGCATGGACTCAAACAAACAAGCCGATGCCTGTTGGGGTATTTCAAGGCCGCATAATGTTGACGTTTTCACAGTGCACGTTCGTTATTTACAGGTGCATCTCAACAGAATTGAATTGAATTGAGTTCAGTTGATTTTTTTTTTTTTTAGGACTTTGAATTCTAAATCTTGTTTGGTCGTCTCCTCACAAGCTCTTGTTTTGTGTATTGTCGTCCCAACGAAAAAGTTTTCTTTCCTTCTCCCTTTCAAGCCAAAGCCAAGATGAACGAGCCGGTTCTCGATTTGGAAAGGTGAACGGGTGAACATGACCGATTTGTGCTGCCAAATTTCATCTTCTGTCAAGGCTCAAAGAGCAAACCTGCGCGGGGTGAAGCTAATTGTCGGCATGTTGTGTAACTTTTTTGGCTTAGTTGGTATATTGTGTAACTTTTCTGGCTGTTTGGGTTTATTACCAGTTAATGTCTAACTTGAGATGATGACTCCGAGGAACGAATTCAAAAAAACTGCGTCGATAGCTTCTGAGCACCGGAATCTGCTGTCTGATGATAAAATCACAAACACGGTGTTCTCAAGCATTGCTTAACATCATCTCTTGAGCCAAGACATGTCGTTTACACAAGACAAATCTCATGACACAGCGGCAAACATCCGGTAGAAGAGCCTCTCATCCTGCCCATTTGCTATCGACCGATGAATAGAGACACAACAGATTTGTTGTCAAGCACGCCGTGGTTGTAATCTTTCCGGAGGATCTGCCTATTTTCCATTGTGACTTTTCTCCTTCAGCTGGATGAAAAAGAGTCCACCGGCGCGGGCCCAGCACATTCTATCTCTGGCCAAGGGCCTTGAAGGCAAAAGGCAGGTCCTAGCAGCAACAATCTGTGGCCAAACTGGCCTCCCCATGGAAGAGGCCCACATGGAGGTGGAGCTCAGTATCGCCAGGCTCAGCGATTGGGCCGCCTACTGTGACAAGGTTCACGGCGGAACTCTGGTGAAGCTTTTAATGTTATACAAATTCATACTTTTTGCAATATTAGAAATGTGATGATTTCAATCGGTTGAGGTGTCGGATTTCTCAAGTCTCCCGATGCGTACCGGCTTTAAAATCCGCCGCGGTTGCTGTCGTTCAGCCCGTGCCGCAGGCTGGCACCGGTCTCTCCATCCCCGAAGCGCTGGGAGTGGTGGGTGTGGTCCTTCCCGACGAGCATCTCCTTCTGTCCACCGTAACACTTCTTGGAGCAGCCCTCGCCTCTGGCAATGCCGTCGTCATGGTACCCAGTCCGGAGTATCCACTGCCAGCATTGGCGATCATTCAGGTAAGCGAGACAACCGATTCTTCTGTTGGGTACGCAGACCTTCCCTGTTAGAAATGAACAATACAAGACTTTAATTCATGCTGCTCTGTGAGTTTGCCGGCAACCCTCTCAGGGTGTACCCCGCCGACTGCCCCAAGACGGCTGGGATGGGCTCCGGTGTACGTTGCTTTTCCCGTGTAACATATTGCTCTGCCTCCAGGTGCTCCTGTCTTCAGATCTGCCAGCGGGCTTGGTGAACATCATTACGGGAAGGAGAGACCAGTTGACAAAGGCCTTGGCCAATCACAGTGTCATCAAGGCCATCTGGTACTGGGGCAACAGCGAGGTGAGCATTACTCCGACAAATCCGAGGGCCTGAAAATACGAGCGGCCTCTCCACATTACGGGCGGCAATAAACCATCGTCCGTAATGTGCAGGTAGACAGCTCACGCCATCGTGTTCTCTTGCCGCAGGGCTGCCAGTACCTCCAGCACACCTGCACCAGCCCGCTAAAAACTTTGCGCCTGTTCTGCCAGACGGACAAGGACGGGAACCATCGCGGCCGAGATTGGACACGCCCCTCCGTTCTGGAGGAGTTTTGGAGAAATGCTGTCCAGTGGAAGAGTGTATGGATCCCTACGGCATAAAAAAGACAGCGGGAAGAGTTAAGATGATTAAGATGACCAAATGACACTTTGGCGGTCAGGTTGTACTGTACAAGCCAGGTTCAATATGAAATAAACATTTGAAAGTGAACTAACTACTGTAAAAAGCCTGTCATTAAAAGATACTACGTTGTCATACATAATTTTTGAATTAATAAAAATGTAGCCCTGACTTTACTGTATGTTTAATCATGTAACAGGATGTCACTGATGGCAGAGTCAGGTCAGGGGAGGTCAAACTCGACGCTCCTGTTTTGTGACTTGGAGACAGAAATGATTTGATAATGTAAGTGTCAAATGTTACAGTAGGGCAAAACATCATATGAGCATTTGGGACCACTGCTCCCTGACTTGCATTGAATGTAAAGTGCATTGTCCATCTAGTTTCTGTACAGCTTGTGCAATCCTTGTTTTTTTCCTTTTTAGCTAGCCTCATCGAGTGTTGAGGTCATTTCCCCAATTTCAGGCATGTGGTGCTCACAAGACCCCCTCCCCCTCAATGCCAAACAGGAAGGGCCGATTTCTGTTTCAGAATGCCGAGTCATGACAATGACACAGCAAATTCATGAGTTGAAGACTTGATACGAGACTTTTAAGAAATGAGTCACCACTGTTGAACCCCCACGCGCACACACAAAGTAAGCATGCAACCGCGGGGTGGTTACTAGCTTGCTGAGTAGCCGTGACTCAGCAATTACGAGGGTTCAAGTCTGGGCATTCTTGTTCTTTTGAGTTACGGCTGATCAAATGAGCAATTGTGCGACACTTTAATTGTGTTGAGTCTTTGGAATGCGCAAGGTCACATTTTCATACTTTCATTATAGCCAACAATGATTCGTGATCAACACAGATCTGGTAAAAAATATTTTCGATAGGAGTGATGCAATTGCAGTGCGAATTGTGAACTGGTGAAAGGGCAGTTGTATGCCTACCAAGCTATCAACTATGAAGAAGTTTCCACACAAGACATGTCAAAACATTAGAAAGCAGATAATTTAACAAGGCACCCAGTGAGTGGTTACATTTCTGGAAATTCGGAACTGCTTCAAAGACTTGATGTTACGAAAACTAAAATATGACTTCTACTCCAATTTAGCGCTAAAGTTATTATATTAAACCGTACAGAACAGTACACCCAACAGATATCATCATCATGAACAGTTTCAAATCCAAGAAATGTATTCATTTATGCTAATAGCGTGTTATTGTTTCCACGAAGGGCGTTACGTTGATTCAACAAAATAAATGTAATTTAGGAATAAATAACATCAAAATATACATTTTGGTAACGGATCTTGGGATGAGTTTTTTTTTTACCCCCCAGTCATAGTTGAAATATCATACAATTTACAGAAATAATAAGTGAACTTCTGGCCTTTCCATAATCTAGATGCACGGAATTTTTGTTTCATTAAAAAAAAACAAAAAAAAACCGGTACGCCCTTTAATTTTTTTCACTAGGAAATTGTCACGTGCTCCCGAGAGCTGCTATTGGCGGATGTGAGCTGCAGACGTCATCAAGGAGTATAAATAGGAGGTGTTTCGCCTATTGTCTCACAGCGGAAGAGTCGTTTGGAAGTTCTTGCTTCAACAGTGATTGAACGGAACTTCTTTCGTCCCTTTTTTTTTTGCCTTGGCGCCAACTCTCTTTCACTTAAACAGCAGCGTACCTCCACGCATAGCTCTATTTTTGTACTTTCTTTTGGTTTTTGTAAGAAAAGACAAAACACGCCAGCTAAGATGGAGTCTCAAGTGCGTCAGAACTACCACCGCGATTGCGAGGCCGCCATTAACCGAATGGTCAACATGGAGCTTTTCGCTTCCTACACCTACAC
Organism: Hippocampus comes; assembly: GCF_001891065.2. Lineage (NCBI taxonomy): Eukaryota > Metazoa > Chordata > Actinopteri > Syngnathiformes > Syngnathidae > Hippocampus > Hippocampus comes. The sequence continues at coordinate 13,256 of NW_017806066.1, read as the reverse complement.
TTCAATGGTAAGTGTGTACAAAACACGGCTTCGAATACCGTTTTCGCCATGGTTAGTATTAAAAGGAGTACGGTAGTGGATCACGTGGCTCCCCCCACCTCGCTTTTCAACCAGACCAATTTGACAAACAAATGCTCCTTTGAGTGGCCCAAGAGTACATTTCCGGTCTGCTGTTTGCTAGCTACCCAAGAGTGCCGTGCCCCCCCCCCCAAAAAAAAACAAGTTGCGCCTTTATTCTATGTCCTTGGTTTCCGTGTGCCAGTAAGTCCTTGTACTCAATAGCGGGGGGGATTTGTCTCCCGACCCGAACGGTCATTAACATTTCTTCGCGTTCGTCGAACATTTTACTATCGCGGTAAAATTGCAGTTGATATCTTGGCGCTACTTCCTTACGATTGGAGTCCATAGTTGCGAAGTTAAAGGTTTTTTTAAATCAACAGTTGTGGGAAAACGGTACAAGTAAAATAGGCCTCCTACTCGTGTGACCCAGTCCTTTCACTATTAAGGAAAATCGTACTTCCGGTACTTAACGAATGGACTTGAGCTCTTTCTACTGTTAGTCTTGGGTACTATTAGGCTGTTTTGAATCATGACTCATGTAGCTTGACAAAGGCTGATTTTTGTTTTAAATCTCCAGGCCTTTTACTTCTCCCGAGATGACATTGCCCTCCCAGGCTTTGCCCATTTCTTCAAGGAGAACAGTGAGGAGGAGAGGGAACACGCTGACAAGTTGCTGGCCTTCCAGAACAATAGAGGTGGACGCATCTTCCTCCAGGATATCAAGGTCTGTGCGCTCATGCCAAGCTTTCAAATCACAATTTGATTTTTCAAAAATTTCCATTTTTGCTTTTGTTCAGAAACCAGAGCGTGATGAGTGGGGAAGTGGACTCGAGGCGATGCAGTCTGCCCTACAGCTGGAGAAAAATGTTAACCAGGCTCTCCTCGACCTGCACAAATTGGCCTCTGAGCATGTGGATCCCCATGTACGTTTTTCCTGCAACTTGGTGTGCACTCGTTTGCCGTGCTACTAGTTTTCCAAACCTTTCCTATTTTCTTGTATCCGCAGCTGTGCGACTTCTTGGAAAGCCACTTCCTGAACGAGCAGGTGGAGGCTATCAAGAAGTTGGGAGACTATGTCACCAACTTGAGCCGCATGGATGCCCAAAACAACAAGTTGGCAGAGTACCTGTTTGACAAGCACTCTCTGGGGGGCAAGAGCTAAATTTTTGAAAGCCTGCCATCAAAATGGGCCACAATGTTCGCATTCTCTACTAAGTAACCCGTTTCATTTTGGTTAACATAGCACATATTGTGGGGTTTGCGTGGGATAATGGTGATGCTGTCAAATGCATAAAAGTGGCTTTTGTAGAGATGCTGTATTCTGAATAAACAGATTGGAGCTGGAATGTGGTGTCTTGTGCATTGTTAGATTTTAAGTGCCTGTCAATCGCTGGCTTTAGCAACCACATCTCATATGGTTGAACCCTACCTGAAAACATGATGGTGGAAATGGGTTTAATGGGTGTTTCTGTTGAATGTTTTGAGAGTGGGAGGTAATCTAAAACATTACAGGCATCTAATGATTGGGCCTTTGGGTTTTCCTCAAGTAAGTGTCAAACTCCGGTCCTGGAGGGTGGCCTTCCTGCATGTTTTCCATCTCTTCTGTTGCAACACACCTGAAGCAATCTTCCCCAGAAGCCAAATGTCGAGCCTTTTCATTTGAATCGGGGTGTGTTGCAACAGGGAGCGAAGGAAAACCTGCAGGATGGCGGCTCTCCAGGACCAGAGTTTGCCACCTCTACCTCACAAGGTAGGCAATGTGCTCCAATTTGGCCCACTAAACTGGATTGGTGACCAAAAATGGTCTCGCCACAAAGTGGCGCCATTTCACACGTTTGTCGTCACTTTTGCACGTCACCGCATCGTGAGCGACACTTGGCCTTATTCTCTGTCGGTGGCCTGAGGGCAGGTTTTGCGTCTGCCAAAGAAAAACTCAACAGGAAAGATGCATTATAATTAAATATGGTTGCATGGCATTTGAGCATTGGCGCACAGTCATGGACATCTCTACTGGTCTGAACAGAATCATTGTGACCTATCCGTTTACCACCTACACTCCATTTGACCCTTAAAATTCGATTCAGTTTCTCCTCAGAAGTCTATTTTCATTTTGGAGCGTTTCCCTTGCTCGGTCTGCTTCCGGGACTGGATGTGGATTGTTTTTGTCCAAGTCGATTTTAGCCTCGTGCGTCCACACAATTTGCACAGGCCCTTCCAAATGAGTGCTGGCCTATGATTTCAAGTTGCCAATGGGACTGTTTTTTTTTTGTTTGTTTTACGGATCGGATGTAAAATTCGTTTTCCATCGCAATTGGTTGGTCACAGCAAAACTGTTTCAACCGCGGGGTGGTTACTAGCTTGCTGAGTAGCCGTGACTCAGCAATTACGAGGGTTCAAGTCTGGGCATTCTTGTTCTTTTGAGTTACGGCTGATCAAATGAGCAATTGTGCGACACTTTAATTGTGTTGAGTCTTTGGAATGCGCAAGGTCACATTTTCATACTTTCATTATAGCCAACAATGATTCGTGATCAACACAGATCTGGTAAAAAATATTTTCGATAGGAGTGATGCAATTGCAGTGCGAATTGTGAACTGGTGAAAGGGCAGTTGTATGCCTACCAAGCTATCAACTATGAAGAAGTTTCCACACAAGACATGTCAAAACATTAGAAAGCAGATAATTTAACAAGGCACCCAGTGAGTGGTTACATTTCTGGAAATTCGGAACTGCTTCAAAGACTTGATGTTACGAAAACTAAAATATGACTTCTACTCCAATTTAGCGCTAAAGTTATTATATTAAACCGTACAGAACAGTACACCCAACAGATATCATCATCATGAACAGTTTCAAATCCAAGAAATGTATTCATTTATGCTAATAGCGTGTTATTGTTTCCACGAAGGGCGTTACGTTGATTCAACAAAATAAATGTAATTTAGGAATAAATAACATCAAAATATACATTTTGGTAACGGATCTTGGGATGAGTTTTTTTTTTACCCCCCAGTCATAGTTGAAATATCATACAATTTACAGAAATAATAAGTGAACTTCTGGCCTTTCCATAATCTAGATGCACGGAATTTTTGTTTCATTAAAAAAAAAAACAAAAAAAACCGGATACGCCGTTAATTTTTTTTCACTAGGAAATTGTCACGTGCTTCCGAGAGCTGCGATTGGCGGATGTGATCTGCAGACGTCATCAAGGAGTATAAATAGGAGGTGTTTCGCCTATTGTCTCACAGCGGAAGAGTCGTTTGGAAGTTCTTGCTTCAACAGTGATTGAACGGAACTTCTTTCGTCCCTTTTTTTTTGCCTTGGCGCCAACTCTCTTTCACTTAAACAGCAGCGTACCTCCACGCATAGCTCTATTTTTGTACTTTCTTTTGGTTTTTGTAAGAAAAGACAAAACACGCCAGCTAAGATGGAGTCTCAAGTGCGTCAGAACTACCACCGCGATTGCGAGGCCGCCATTAACCGAATGGTCAACATGGAGCTTTTCGCTTCCTACACCTACACTTCAATGGTAAGTGTGTACAAAACACGGCTTCGAATACCGTTTTCGCCATGGTTAGTATTAAAAGGAGTACGGTAGTGGATCACGTGGCTCCCCCCACCTCGCTTTTCAACCAGACCAGTTTGACAAACAAATGCTCCTTTGAGTGACCCAAGAGTACATTTCCGGTCTGCTGTTTGCTAGCTACCCAAGAGTGCCGTGCCCCCCCCCCCAAAAAAAAACAAGTTGCGCCTTTATTCTATGTCCTTGGTTTCCGTGTGCCAGTAAGTCCTTGTACTCAATAGCGGGGGGGATTTGTCTCCCGACCCGAACGGTCATTAACATTTCTTCGCGTTCGTCGAACATTTTACTATCGCGGTAAAATTGCAGTTGATATCTTGGCGCTACTTCCTTACGATTGGAGTCCATAGTTGCGAAGTTCAAGGTTTTTTTAAATCAACAGTTGTGGGAAAACGGTACAAGTAAAATAGGCCTCCTACTCGTGTGACCCAGTCCTTTCACTATTAAGGAAAATCGTACTTCCGGTACTTAACGAATGGACTTGAGCTCTTTCTACTGTTAGTCTTGGGTACTATTAGGCTGTTTTGAATCATGACTCATGTAGCTTGACAAAGGCTGATTTTTGTTTTAAATCTCCAGGCCTTTTACTTCTCCCGAGATGACATTGCCCTCCCAGGCTTTGCCCATTTCTTCAAGGAGAACAGTGAGGAGGAGAGGGAACACGCTGACAAGTTGCTGGCCTTCCAGAACAATAGAGGTGGACGCATCTTCCTCCAGGATATCAAGGTCTGTGTGCTCATGCCAAGCTTTCAAATCACGATTTGATTTTTCAAAAATTACCATTTTTGCTTTTGTTCAGAAACCAGAGCGTGATGAGTGGGGAAGTGGACTCGAGGCGATGCAGTCTGCCCTACAGCTGGAGAAAAATGTTAACCAGGCTCTCCTCGACCTGCACAAATTGGCCTCTGAGCATGTGGATCCCCATGTACGTTTTTCCTGCAACTTGGTGTGCACTCGTTTGCCGTGCTACTAGTTTTCCAAACATTACCTATTTTCTTGTATCCGCAGCTGTGCGACTTCTTGGAAAGCCACTTCCTGAACGAGCAGGTGGAGGCTATCAAGAAGTTGGGAGACTACGTCACCAACTTGAGCCGCATGGATGCCCAAAACAACAAGTTGGCAGAGTACCTGTTTGACAAGCACTCTCTGGGGGGCAAGAGCTAAAGTTTTGAAAGCCTGCTGTCAAAATGGGCCACAACGTTCGCATTCTCTACTAAGCAACCCGTTTAATTTTGGTTAACATAGAGCACATATTGTGGGGTTTGCGTGGGATAATGGTGATGCTGTCAAATGCATAAAAGTGGCTTTTGTAGAGATGCTGTATTCTGAATAAACAGATTGGAGCTGGAATGTGGTGTCTTGTGCATTGTTAGATTTTAAGTGCCTGTCAATCGCTGGCTTTAGCAACCACATCTCATATGGTTGAACCCTACCTGAAAACATGATAGTGGAAATGGGTTTAACGGGTGTTTCTGTTGAATGTTTTGAGAGTGGGAGGTAATCTAAAACATTACAGGCATCTAATGATTGGGCCTTTGGGTTTTCCTCAAGTAAGTGTCAAACTCCGGTCCTGGAGGGTGGCCTTCCTGCATGTTTTCCATCTCTCTTTTGTTGCAACACACCTGAAGCAATCGTGTTTGACAAGCACTCTCTGGGGGGCAAGAGCTAAATTTTTGAAAGCCTGCCATCAAAATGGGCCACAATGTTCGCATTCTCTACTAAGTAACCCGTTTCATTTTGGTTAACATAGCACATATTGTGGGGTTTGCGTGGGATAATGGTGATGCTGTCAAATGCATAAAAGTGGCTTTTGTAGAGATGCTGTATTCTGAATAAACAGATTGGAGCTGGAATGTGGTGTCTTGTGCATTGTTAGATTTTAAGTGCCTGTCAATCGCTGGCTTTAGCAACCACATCTCATATGGTTGAACCCTACCTGAAAACATGATAGTGGAAATGGGTTTAACGGGTGTTTCTGTTGAATGTTTTGAGAGTGGGAGGTAATCTAAAACATTACAGGCATCTAATGATTGGGCCTTTGGATTTTCCTCAAGTAGGTGTCAAACTCCGGTCCTGGAGGGTGGCCTTCCTGCATGTTTTCCATCTCTCTTTTGTTGCAACACACCTGAAGCAATCGTCCCCAGAAGCCAAATGTCGAGCCTTTTCATTTGAGTCGGGTGTGTTGCAACAAGGAGCGAAGGAAAACCTGCAAGATGGCGGCCCTCCAGGACCAGAGTTTGCCACCTCTACCTCACAAGGTAGGCAATGTGCTCCAATTTGGCCCACTAAACAGGATTGGTGACCAAAAATGGTCTCGCCACAGAGTGGCGCTATTTCACACGTTTGTCGTCAATTTTTGCACGTCACCGCATCGCGAGCGACCCTTGGCCTTCTTCTCTGTCGGTGGCCTGAGGGCAGGGTTAGCGTCTGCCAAAGAAAAACTCAACAGGAAAGATGCATTATAATTAAATATGGTTGCATGGCATTTGAGCATTGGCGCACAGTCATGGACATCTCTACTGGTCTGAACAGAATCATTGTGACCTATCCGTTTACCACCTACACTCCATTTGACCCGTAAAATTCGATTTGTTTCTCCTCGGAAGTCTATTTTCATTTTGGAGCGTTTCCCTTGCTCGGTCTGCTTCAGGGACTGGATGTGGATTGTTTTTGTCCAACTCGTGCGTCCACCCAATTTGCACAGGCCCTTCCAAATGAGAGTGCTAGCCTATGACTTCAAGTTGCCAATGGCACCGTCTCTTTTACCGGATCGGATGTAAAATTCGTTTTCCATCGCAATTGGTTGGTCACAGCAAAACTGTTTGACGAGCGAAACAATTGCTTTTGTCATCTGCGCACAGCAATACATTCAATAATCACGGTCTGTGATGAATGATTTTTAATGTATTATGATGACGTTTTGTTTTTGTTTTAGATGAACGCGAATTCTGCAGACGATGACCCCGACAGCATGGTCAGCTGGCACTGGGCGCGTGGTTGAAGACGAGAGACAGCCTGCAGTTGCTCCTCTCCAAAGAGTCAGTTCAAAGGGTAAGTAGGGATTTCCTTGATTTCATTTTTTTCTCTGACATCCGACATGAAATTAGAGCCTTAAGACCAAACGTGTTGTGCAGTGTGGCCCGTAAGTAGTTGGCAGTGAGGGATAATGACGAGATTAAAATAAAAGGAAGGGGGAGAGGGGAGAGAGAGTTGCGGACGAGCACTTCTCTTGAGCAAACACTGTTGGATCGGAGCGCCATCCTTTTGGATGCATCATAAAAGCAAAAGAACCGAGGACTGAGACAAAGATAGGTGAGTCCTATTTATATTGATAGTTATTTGGTGAACTTGACATGACATTGTCTCAACTCAACTGTATATTATTGTCGATACCAATAAACAGCTAATTGCCTTTCAAGCACACAAAAAAAAATCCTTCACGTGAAGAAAACTAAATTGGTGATTGCTACAAGAAAACGCCAAAAAAAAAAAATCCTTTGTTCCTTGAACAAAGCTAAATTGGTGATTGCTACAAGAAAACGCATATTATATTTGTTCAGTTTATTGAGTCCCGATGGTGGGAAATGGTTTCAGAACCCACCACCACGGGGATTTACTGTCGAGTTTTTTGTCTTCATATTGTCTTCCATGATTAATTTGGGATTTTACTCAATTGGGTTCATTCATCAACCGAGCGTGAGGAAAAACACGAGACTTGACGCACATCGAAGGATGTCTTTCAAAGTGCACCAGATTAGTCAAAGTGGTTTACAGGAGGCCGTGATGCTCTTCAAGCCTGATGTAAATTGGAAAATGAAGACCTCTGTGACCTTGCCAGTCACAAATACACAGTATTACCTTTGAGCACGCCATCAATACAATTGAACATTTTGGCCCATAGAAGTGAACAGGATTGTGGCGCAATCCCAACACACTCACACACGCATCTAATCCCCTCTGCAATTGCGAGAGATGCGCATCAGATGTCATGACAGAATGTTCAAATTTGACGTGCAAGCGATGAGGCCGGTCTTTGTGATTGGTCACGAGGGAGAAGGATTCATGGAACATAGTGAGGGGGGAAAAAGTCCAAATGGGGAGGAGACTGCGAGAGAAAACAAACAAACAAACAAAATGGCGTTTAATTTGTTTCAATCTGGGGATTTTGGGATTACCGGAGCTACTTAATCTCGTTACACTGCTGCGCAGGGACACGCTGGGATGTCGACTGTGACTCATTATTGAGAGTGACATTGAATGGTGTGAGGGCTCAACTCACAGCTTGAAATTCACACAGACAATTTAAAATGGAATCCGTCCCACCCTGTAATAGCTGTTTGGTTTATTGGGGGTTTCAGGACTTTGTTAGTGTTATTGATTTGGTTTTCCCAGAGTACCCCTGTCAGTGTTTTTGTGAATACGTTTGGTTCTGCACATCTTGCTTCTCCCGCCTCCCTGCTTTTTTTGTGTCCGCTCTCATCAGGCAACGTGACAATTGTGTTTCCACAGAGCAATGTCGCGGTTGCTCAGCGTCGCGGGGGCGCGGTCCCGCAGGGCAGCGGAGGAAGAAAGCAAGGAGCCCCCGCCGCCCCCGCCCCCCTCTCACCATTCCAATCATCAGTTTGCAAGCATGAAGAACAAGTTCTTCAACGAGCTCACGCACTTGCCGAGTAAGTGAACGCGCAAATGGACACCACCCCCAAATGCCTCTACAAGTGACCGGTCCAAAATAGCGCAGTATTAGAAACGGCTGCCATATCATCATCCATCCATCCATCTTGCATCATCTCACTTCCCATTTTTTTGTCTTTTTTTTTTCTGTCTCTTCTAATTGTCATCTGACCACTATGCTCTCCTCTAGATCATAAACTCAACAGTAAGTACCATTCCGTTCAATACTTTTTTTAAAGGGGCCTGCATCATGCTATTCTAAGCGTTCCGCAGTCAATTGTAGGAATATGATTCTAACCTTTTGCGCGATGGAGTAGCTGCCGCGCCCCTTTCCTGACATTGTAAAGCCATGTGAGTGGGTGGGGGCGGGTGGTGGTGGTAAACAACGCTTTTGGGGCTGTTTTTGGTGAGAGCATTAGCATTTTAACGTGGCTATACGCTAAAAAAAAAAAACAAAACAAAAAAAAACGTTGATTTTGCATGATATGGCCCCTTTAAGGAAGGTTGCATTTGTTTTCCACACAAATCCGAATTAGGTAGCCCACAAACTCTGTTGTTGTAGTCGCAGACGTTTTGGCGTGTTCTTCGGACATTTGAATATTTTTTTTTTCTGGAAAGACAGTAACTTGGGTGGGACGACGACAACAAACGATGTGAAAATATAAATGACGGCATTATTTGTCGATTTGCATCAAAGATTGCAGCACGGTGAAACAACGGTTTGCGCAATCTGCCTCACAGGCTAAGAGCTCGGAATCTCAGACACGCTTCTGTGGAGTTTCCCATTTCTCCCTGTGCTGACATTCATTTTTATTGTGTCTGATATTCTTAAAAAAAAAAAAAAAATAAAGATTTGTCTTACTAGTGAGGACAAAGGGTGATTTGCGGTTACATTTCCATTTGACGACTAAAACAGCGCTTCAGGCAATGGGCCTCAGTTTGGGACGAGCCAGCATCCTTCCGTATTTGCACCTTAACCTTCCCTCCTTCCTTTTTTTCAAGTGCCCATGTGGGCAGTGGGTGCCATCGTGGTGGTCGTCCTCACGCTCGTTGCCTGTATGGGATTCTGCATCTACAAGAAATGCTTCAACAAGGGCAAGAAGCCCAAGAAGGTCAGAGAAAGGAAGGCTGGGCGAGGACGTAAGAAGAAGGAAACGGAAGGAGAGGAGGGAGACGAAAAGAAGGTGGGAAAAGTCGCCTTCCCCGTTGGAACCTCTGAGACGTCACCCTTGACAATCGGAGCAATACCGCTCCTTATTTCGAAATGACCTTTGAATGTTTTTCGAGCACTTGTCTCCCTGTGGTTCTTCTAGGAAGGAGAGGAAGGGAAAGAGGAGGAGGAGAAAGAAAACTTTGGCAAACTGGAGTACACTTTGGATTATAACTTCACCGATAACCAGGTGCGGTACCCCGCGATCTTGGATCACACTTGGACACGCATCCCGTCTGTAACCTTTAGACTAACGTCATTTTTTTCCTTCTCTCCAGCTGATAGTAGGCATCCTGCAGGCTCAGGACCTGGCAGCCATGGACATGGGCGGGACTTCGGACCCCTACGTTAAAGTCTACATGTTGCCGGACAAGAAGAAAAAATTTGAGACCAAAGTCCAGCGCAAGAACCTCTGTCCTGTTTTCAATGAGACTTTCATCTTCAAGGTGCGCCATTGGCGTTGCGTTCACGTTGTCGATGTCCTTTTTCGAAAGTCGCTCTTCTCGCCCCCCCCCCCCGTCCAGATACCCTACACGGAGTTGGGCGGTCAGACGCTGGTGCTGCAGGTGTTCGATTTTGACCGCTTTGGCAAACACGACGTCATCGGTGAGATCAAGATTCCCATGAACACCGTGGACCTCGGCCAGCCCATCCACGAATGGAGGGATCTGATTGGAGGAGAGAAAGAGGAGGTGACTTTGGCTCTTGAACGCTTGTGCAGAAATTTTGACAGCCTGAAAAATACTGATCACCTAAAACTGGCCCACCTTTTCGAAAGGAACCAAAAAGGCAAGAAAATGAAAGTCATTTCACAAAAAAAAGTCTTTCTTTTGTAAACCTGCTCCAAGGTTTGTGTACACTGACCGTTTCTCTCCGCATGAAGTGACCATCAATTAAAAATCCAGGAAAAGTATGCAAATCATACCCGCAATAAATCAGTGTCAACGTCACACAGGCTATGAATAATTTTATATGCGTGCATGGAAAATAGTAAGGGCGAAAACAACCACAGCCCAAAGATAAATGTCGTTGAAATGAATGAACGCTTTTTTGTTGTTGTTGTTTCAAATGAAGCAAGAGAAGCTTGGAGACATCTGCATTTCCCTCCGCTACGTCCCGACTGCTGGCAAGCTAACTGTGAACATCATGGAAGCCAAGAACCTGAAAAAGATGGACGTTGGAGGACTGTCTGGTGAGCACACACCCCCTAACCCTAACCTCTAATCCTGACCCCCTAACCCCAACCCCCTAACCTTGACCTTTAAGTCTCGAACCACTAAACCTAACCCCCTAGCCCTAACCCCCAAACCCTAACGCCAACCCTCTAACCCTAACCCCTCACCCTTAACCTCTAACCCTAACCCTTTGACCCTTATCCCTCACCCCATAAACCCAAAGCTCCCTTTTCTACGTCACAAAAAACACATCACTAAAAATGGCACTGTGGATTCACAGTGCAGAGGTTGTGGGTTCGATTCTGGCCCCGGCCTTCCTGTGTGGAGTTCGCATGTCCTCCCCGCGCCTGCATCGGTTTTCTCCGGGTACTCCGGTTTGCTCCCACGTTCCAGAAACATGCATGACAGGTTAATGGAACACTCAAAATTGTCCCTAGGTGCGACTGATTGTTTGTGCCCCGCGATTGGCTAGTGGCCAGTTGAGCGTGTCCCCCCCGCCTACTGCCCGAAGACAGCCGGCGTAGGCTCCAGCAGTACGGATAAACAAAAATATCTCAGACACAGGGTAGTCGAGATGAAAATCAACAGCGTCACCGATTGTTTTGATGCGACTTTGCTCTCGTCCACAGATCCGTTTGTTAAAGTGGTTCTTCAGCACAACGGAAAGCGGCTGAAGAAGAAAAAGACATCGGTGAAACAAAACACCCTGAATCCATACTTCAATGAGAGCTTCAGCTTTGAGATCCCCTTCTCCCAGATCCAGGTGGGTCAGCCAACCAACCAACCTACCAACCAACCAATATTAGGACAGGCGCTTGAATGAAATGGGATGCAATCCGTGTACCTGTATGATTTAAAAGTCACATTTCTGCTGGGATAAGCTGCGGCAAGCCCGCGACCCTCGTGGGGAGAAGCAGATTAAAAAATGGATGCATAGATGATTATTATCTGCCAGGTTGACAACTATGTCACCGACCAAAATGCTTTCTTCAGGAATTGTCACTCAACACTTTTCTGTCTTCAACCCCCACACAGAAAGTGCAGGTGATCATCACGGTGTACGACTACGACAAACTGGGAAGTAACGACCCCATCGGCAAGTGCTGGATCGGCTACGGCGCTTCTGGCGTGGGGCTGCGCCACTGGTCCGACATGTTGGCCAATCCCCGCCGTCCGGTGGCTCAGTGGCACGTCTTGCAGCCGGAGGAGGAGGTCGACGCTGCTCTCAAGGCTCCCATCCGCTAAACAAAACTGCACACGGACACTCGAGGGCTCTATTTTCGTGGACGCAAATGCCGGCGGGTCCTGATTTTTGTGCGGGGTTTGCCAAGTTGGCAGGACCGCTCTACGCGCATTCCGCCGCAGCGAGCAAGTGCCCTCGGAGATTCGCTTGACAATCCGCTGCCAGAAAGTTGAGCTAAATTTACACCTACTTGGACCACGTCTAAATACTGGCGCCGCATTTAAAGGGAATGAGCGGAGTCGCCTTGACTGGCGGCAACCTAAGTCGGCGCTCCCACAGCGGTGCAGCCTTCCCACCTGCAGATCCGCCAGGCTGTGCTCATTCTCGAAATATCCCAAACCGTTCTAAGCCACCTCTGGTGCGCAGATGTGCCCGGCGCCAAGACCACCCCCAGGATTGACAATGTTCATGAAAATAGGGCCCCAACGTATTAATCTACGGGCTTGCAAAAGTATTCCCACCCCTTGAACTTTTCCACATTTTGTCATGAACCAAAACAAAAAGCAATTTATTGGGATGTATTCCACAGACACGTCTGAGCAGACCAGTGTTAGTATTGTGATGTACATTTTGATCATGTACTCTATTGTAAAGAAAAGCAAGGTCTTTGCAAATGAGTTTTCGCTGCATTTTTGCTTGCAGAAGAGAAAACCTTCCTGTGTTGTCAAAAAAAAAAAAGCAGAGCTGTTCTGAGAACTGAATGCTCTCCTGAGGAAAAAAAAAAGAAGAAAAAAACTGCATTGGTGCAAGGTCATATCCTGAGGTTGTATTATGTATGATTTCCCTCATATTTACCCATCCTGTAAGTGTTTAGTTTCATCCATCCGCCTGGCAGAAGGAACTTGATGCCACCCAGTCACAGGGCACAGTGCGGGAATCGATCCCACGCTGCTCGCTCAAAAGTCAGGCGAGTGGACCACTACATCATCAGCGACTTGATTTAGTTTCATATGTTTTCAGTTCAATTGCTGAGTGTTTCTCTCTATTTGAAAAGGAATGTGATTGTCTGTGTACGTGTCATGTGTTATGCAAATAAATGGAATATTTCAGACAAATTTGGTGACAGATGGTTCTGTGGAATTAGTCGCGAACGGTTTGCTGTAGGGGGGCGGGGGGTGAAAGACTGGATTAGCAGAGGGCCCTCTTTAGTCCTTCTCTCACGCGGTCAGCCAAACGTGAGGTGGGAATTAAACGGTGGTGGCACAGGACGATTAGGGAGGCGACTGACAAGGCCGTTTAAAAGCAACTGATGAGCTTTAGTGTACTACGATCTGTCGAAGAAGGCGTTTTTAGGCGAAAAAAACGACCATGTAT
>NW_017806065.1:331086-339084 GCF_001891065.2 Hippocampus comes | reverse complement strand
GGCGTTTTTAGCCGAAAAAAACGACATCGTATAATGATTCGTTTTTTCGCACGAAAAAAACGACATAGTATAGTAAGGCGTTTTTAGCCGAAAAAAACGATCATGTTCAGTAAGGAGTTTTTGGCCGAAAAAAACGACCATGTTTAGTAAGGCGGTTTTAGTCAAAAAAAAAAAAAACGACTGTGTATAGTAACGCATTTTTAACCCCAAAAAACGGCCATGTATAGTCAGGCATTTTTCGCCCCAAAAAACCCAAAAAGTGACTTTTTTCTGTGTGGGTTACTGGAAAACAAATTTTTACATTCTTGCAGTCACACTTTTTCTGTTACAAACTGACCCCGGCCCCCCATCCGAGAAGCAAAACGTTTCGTGAAAAGTTTGGGAACCACTGCCATAGACTCTTTAGATTTGGAGTGTTTAGTTAACTTGACATTTATGTTTTGGGGATGTGTGAGGAAAGCAAAGTCATTGGAGAAAGCCCCATTCAAGCACCAACACGGAAAATCTCCAAACTCCACATGACTGCCAAGTGAACAATTGCAGTACATTAAAACTACGGGATAACAAATGCACCCTTACATCCCAGGACAAGCCCGTTACCTCCTCTTTGCCCTCAGGGATCACAGTTGAACACATTTTACAGGAAGTCACACACACAACGGTTCCTCGGACACCGAGCGAAGTGCCTCTATGTAGAGCGCATGACATCAAGTTCTATTCCATTTCAACGCTAAACGTTTTTGATATACTTTGTCATTTTCCCTTATTTCGCTTTCCTGCGTCTTCGCCACCCAAATCCTTTTTCTCTTGCTTGCTCCATTTACTCTGTCCACTAGCCATGTGGCTCAGGTGTGTGTGTTCACGGGCACGTGGGTGTGTATTGTGCGGTGACGGCAGGCTGCTCGTAATTGAAAAACTGCAAGGCCAACCCCCGTGACCTCCTATTGAGAGAACGACCATTGATTTCTGCAGAGAAAGGGAGAGACGTATGAAGTTGGGGGGGAAAAAAAAGAATAAGAAAAATATTTTGAAGAACAGAGAGGACGGATGAAAAAAAAATAATCAAGGAAGGGGAGTTGTGTTGGTTTGCCTCGCCCGTTGCATTTTAGCTGCCTTCTGCCCTTGCATGTGGTGTAGTCACTGTTGCCACTCGTCATTAACATAAGTGGTGTGATATTATTAGCATTATTATTTCATCCAAACCAAATTTGGAGGAGAATGGCCTTTGTCAGGGCCGGAGAGCAGCCACACATTCGTATCTTAAACCAGAGGCGGCAAGGGGAGCATCCAGTCCCTCCTCATTTTCACTCAGTGACAACAACATTAGACTCCATTAAATGAGATGATCCGGGTCCAAAAGAACCACTGAGCTGAAAAACAAATGCAAATTCAAACCGCAATACGACTGTAAATGTGCCTGTTTTATAAACATTCATTGGGTTTTTTTTCTCATTATCTCGTTCAGGATTACAGAACGAAGGGGGCAGTGAGTGTCGGTTTTGATATCATTGCCATCATTATTTTCCCCTTGCAATCATTTCTGACTCCATCTCTGTCACTTTCGGGGAGGGGGCGGGATTCAGCACAATCTGATGATATCTCAGGCTCCCCCGCGGGGCTTAATCAACTTCTCTCTGATGGAATCAACAAGAGAAGAACATCTCCACAATGGTGCCGCTTTATGGCACATCTGCGCGAGATGCTGTTTAGATCCCTGCAGATTTCTTATCGGTGTACTTACAGCCATGAGAGTCATATTTATTTGCCGCAGTAAACATTTTCCCCTCCGGCTCTTTTGTCACCGCAAGTTGTACGAATTAAGACGGCGGCGTTTTACAAACGTTTAAACCGCAGTCTCTCTTCGCTTTCCCACGCTTTGTCCTCTTTATCAGGCATCTGACCCACAGGTAATAGAAAGACAATGTCACCAGATTTAACAGCAACCCAATGGCCCGCCGTTTCCTTGGCAACAGCGGGAGGGGAGAAGGAGGGCATGGAGTGATTAAAAGGAGAGCGAGGAGGAGGAGGAGGAGGGGGAGTGTAAAGGTGAAAAGTGATGAGGTGGATTGATGAGGGGAGGTAGATTACAGCGATGGAAGAAAGCAGTGGTGGGACAATAAAGCAAAAAAAAAAAAAAAATAGACTGATGGTGAAGTGGATTTTAAAAAAAAAGGTGCGGGGGGGAAAAACTGGCAGTACTTTTGAGGTTGTGAGAATCCGTGGAAATTGCAGGGAAAGAAGGCTCTCATAAAATAACAATCCATGGCATTGCGTTAAAGTAGCAGCGGTAATGTCGAATAAATTGCATGAGAATGTTGAGATTTTGTACACACTTGGCGATTTTTAAAGTCCAAAGCAGCGCACGACTACTAACGATCCGTCTCCTGCCAAACATGGCGTGATACCATGATTGACCTGTGGGAGTCAGCATTGTGTCACAGGGTATCCAGACTACTCAAAAATAAAAAGAGGAAGAAAGAGAAGCTTGGCTTGGGTCACTTTGCGGTCCCACTTGTTTTCCAAAGTGTGTTTTGTGCCACCAAAAGACCATTAGCTTTCTATCATTGAGCAATCTAGTCCAAAGTTCAACATGGCAGCCAGCTATATTATTTTTTTTATCGTTTTCTTTTAAGTTATTAAATGTACATGAACAAGAATGAAGTTGTCAATTTCATGAAAGACCGCGTATTAACATTTAACTGCAAGTGATATACAGATGTCAAGCATCCCTTTTTCCCCATCTTGGGAAAAAAATGGTTTTCATTGGCCCGTATGCATTTTGAAAAAGTCCAAGATATCCAAAGCAAGAATCTCTGGCTGCATATTTTTGGCACATGCAGTAATGAGACCAGAATCACATGTTTGTGGACAAGACCATTGTGATGTCTTTATTGATTTTTTATTTTTTATTTTTTTGGTCTTTTATACATGGAGTAGAACAATCCTCATTCTCAAATTGTCGCCGTTACGTTGGATCATCATTTTATTCCACAACCCAAATTTTCAGTCATGTTTCCTTCATTCACTCCTACTGCGTCCCTTTTTTATTTTTTTAATACTTGATAGAAAAAGAATTAAGATTCAATTGATCAATTCTGTGATGATGAAGGGTGTCTCAAGACTTTTAGCCAATTGCGCCGATCGTCATGGAGCGTAACGTCCTTGTATTTCGATACCGGGAGTCAGGATGATGGGTGACATCAACGACTTGGTTTTAACTTTCTTGGACTGAAAAATGTCAGCGATTCAGGTTCCAGCCGTTATCGCAACCGCATATTTTCATTTATTGTTATTTTTTTCCCCAATATGTCATTTATGTTGGTGCCCCTTCTCTACATTTCTGAGCGAGAAAGAAAAAATAGCCCTCTCCTTGAACGTTTTGTCAGGGAGCCTAATATAAAACAAAAGAGAATGTCCATGTCATAAATCATGATTTAAAAAAAAAAAAAAGTTAAACAGGACAATAAATGGCCGCCTCATTCACGTCGTCTCTTTGGACTGGGTCTCATTCGAAGAACAAAGACCATGTAAAGGCCAAAAAACGGTGGAGGTGAAAAATAAATAAATAAATAAAGACATCCATACATAAATAAGCATTAGCCTACTTTCGCAAAAGCAAGAGCGGAGCTGCACGCAGATGGCACTGAAGAAGAAGAAGAAGAAGAAAAAAAAAACATTTGGTATCTTTGGTTTCATCAAGATGATCAAAAGGACAAATGGAAACTTAAGTCTGGCTCTCACTCAACTCAACTCAACTTCACTGCCGAAATAGACATCGCTTTCTTTTGACACACGCGCAAAATCATTCTTGGATGCAGGTCCTGCTTCAAGTGACTTTTTCTCGCGAACGAGATAACATAATGAGTCCGTGCGTTTGCATTCCGGCACACCCGCACGCCGATGAAGGTTAACACAGTGGAACCGGAGTGTGTTCGCATCACATCCCACTTAACGATAAATCGGATAAGCTCGAATGTGGATTCGATTTTGCACAGAATCTCAGAAAAGAGAGGAAGAATATTGTTTTGTTTGCAATGTTGATTTTCCTGGAGAATTTGAATCCCATTTACGTTTGATCCCGTTTGTCCTATGGCAACAGGTACAATTTTATTTATTTATTTATTTAAATTTGAGCTGTACTTTGTACTTGTACTTTGCGACAGCAACACAAAACGTGCCACTGATCTCTGAAAAAAGGAATTCATTTTTTTTTCGGCATGGCTTCTTTGTAAAATACGGAGTTACCCCCCCCCACAAACAAACCTCTCATTTCATTGTGGCAAATAGGCAGCGTCGTTGAGAAAACCATCAATTTAATATGACAACAAATGTAAGAAGAAGTCCTAAACCAGGGTATGATCTGCATGGATGTAAACACACACAGTTTATTTGCCTCTCTCAAGGATTCCAGTTATCTTTGGTCATTCAGTTTTACGTCAATGTGTGGCCCGCGCTTCACTTGATCCCCCTCCCTCCATCTGGAATATCAGCCTGAAAGTCACTGCTTATGCAACAATGGTCAGCAGAATGCAAACAAATGAAAAGAACAATTTCAACACTAAATTAGCGGTAACAAAGAGAGATGCAGCGCTTGTCATTTGTTGGCTTTGTTCTGAGCCTTGGTTTTTTTTTTTCCGTTTTTTTTTATGTTCAAAAATGAAACATCATCCCCACGACAACAAAAACAAACAAAAAAAAAGCAAACACTGAGAGCATGAGTGGACATTCAGATGTAAGTCTAGTTTAACATTCCTACATTGTTCTGTCATTAAGTCTAAGCATTCATAAAAAGCACATTGCCTTTGATTTTTTTTTTTTGGTTGTTTTTTTTTTTGTTCATTTTTCTTTTGAAAGTAAAGCTAATAAATTAATAGGCCTGGCATTAGCACTGCATCTTTGATGCCACTAACATTCTTAAATACATAAATATTCATTGAAAACAATTACACCTAATTAAATATCATTAAATTATCATCAAGTACAAACCTAGAGTGTTCTAAACACCTTACAAATAAATACAGCATTAAACAGAAAGGAAAAAGGAACGTACAATGTAAACTTTGGCAAAGCTAATCTTCATCAAAAGGGGGAAGGGTTCAGTGGGAGATTTGGCAACACAATTTGTTCGCTTAAATTAGAATAAATTAGAATTAAATTAAAAAAAAATCCTAAGTAGGAATGTAATACTAGACAAAATTATTGGCAATCATTTTTAAGTACTTCGAGCAAACAAGCAATGGAATCCTCTTTGGAACGTATTCGGTTTCATACACCCCCCGCCCCCTTTTTTTTTTCCTTGTCTTTTCTTTTTGGTTTCGCCTGTATTACATCCAGACAGAATTGCAAGTGAAAATGGAAAATGGCCGCCACCCCCCGGCTCCATAAACAACACCCCTCCATTGGGTGTTGTCAACAGGGATTGGAGGGCTCAGTGGGTGGGGGCATCTCTTTGGACTAGAAGCTTCACATACAGAAAGAGAGAAAAATCAAGGATAAAGCTATTTGACCGATATTTGAGCAGTTTCTCTCAGTGTGTGTTTATGATGTAGAAATTGGATTTTGGTTTCATTTGTTGTTGTTGTTGTTGCAGCAGAGTTCCCCTCCTCTTAAAGAACACGCTCGGCGCGCCTGTTCCAAGCTACTTCGTCTCTCTCCAAGGCGGCATGAGGCGGGATTTTGTGCAAGCTAGTTATGCTAATCAACAACAAAATCTGACTCGCAACGTTTTGGGGCGATTTCCTGGTGTAATTGAGTGAAATTAGAAACGGCGGAGGAGAGTAGTAGTCAGTTGTGCTGGCACAGCAAAGGGTCTTTGGTATGAAGTGTACATCTCACAAAGCGTTATGCTGTCACTCTTCTTGCTTTAGGAAGCTCAAGAAATCAGTCAGCAGAAACATGAATGTTTCGTGTTGGACTGGATGGAAGCGAAACACCGAAGACGGAAGCATTGTAGTTCGTTAACAAGTGGTGTTAGCGTTTTGTTTTTTTTTTAACCGTGACTGAATGAACTGCTCAAATGTATCAAGAACAAAATGGCAGCAATTAATTAACATTCCCTGCACTGAAGCCCGGGAAGCTCGGAGGTAGACTCGCCTTGCGGAGAAGCTAACGGCTAAGGCTAATGGCTAGGTGGCTTTCTCACCTAGCGTTGATTCAAATTGGTTGTGTGAATAGACAGCGTGTTGCGTCAGCGGGTGGCAAAGAAAGCCAACTGCAAGCTAGCAGTTCCGGAAGATTAGCAAACTTGAGCGGACATCATGCGAACCCGAGACATTTGGTCGGAAACGATGTCGGCCTTGTTGAAAAGTATGACAGTACACGGAAGGGAAACCCAAAGCACACCGTGTGACTGGCGCACGCGTGCTGCTTAGCCGAAGTTGGGCTGTTACAAGAGGAGGAGAACTGCTTCTGGCGTTAACAGTGAATCTTTGGTTTGTTAGCTGAGGTTTCTGTTGTTCGTTTAACCATTTTTTTACGCTGAAAAACTGCATAGGCACACGTTAAAGACACTCTTCAACCGTGAGAGACACATGAATGTTCGGACATTTGCAGGCTGGAGGGAAGAACGCTGACGATGGGCGTCCTCCGCTTCCTCCCTCCCCCCGTGTGGTTTTTCCCTTTTTCAGTCCCCAACTTGGCCGCGGCTTGACTTGCCTTCTGCCAGAACAAAGCTATTCCTCCTCTCTTGTGATGTCATCCCTCCTCATCCTCACAGCGTCGTCCTCTATCCTTGACATCACTGAATCCACTCTTTTTGATTTTTTTTTTTTTCCTCCCCCAAATATTTTTGGTTTGTTTTTGGTAGTCATACTCTTCCATCTCCAGTCCGTTTGTTGGAACAGTTAGGTGCAGAAAAAGGGTTTTCTTTGGTTTCGATTTGTCAATAAATAGAAAAAGTCTCAGTGTCCTTTTTTTTTTTTCCCAATCCTAAGCCTTTGGCTTGCTTCTAACCAGGCTCGGACCCGGCCTGGGGTTTCTACAGGAGCAGGGGCTGCTGACTGGCGCCTTTGCTTTGGTTCGGTTGCTATTTTTTTTGGTTTGATAGCTCATGTGAGAGATGATTGATGAGGTGATTATGGATCACAAAGGCTGCTAGAACACAGTAGGAGGTGATGGCGGTTGAGGTGTTGTTGCGGGGGCTTTGCTATTCCCGTCACAGTGATCGTATAGGGCGCGCCGTATTTTGGTAACAATACGTGCCGCAAACAAATGTTGACATCGGACGATGGAGTCTTGATGAACCCGATTTGTTTGAAGCGCGACGACACGTCCTGTCGCTCGAGATCCTCTGCGGGAGACGGACTTTCCAGACATCGTCTTTGGATTGTCCTCTTTAACTATTACAAAGGCCCTGATTCGCCCGGGCAGTCCGTCCCCCCTGCGGGATCAAATGGTCGTTGCTGTCGCTCTTTGCGGTGGTTCGATGGCAGTCCGAAAATGGCCGATTACAAGATTCGAACCAAAAAGGAAGACCGAGTATGGCAATCTTTGCTCGCCCTCAACTTTTCTGATCGTTAATGGCCATCAAACTTGGGCGGGGATGAGTAAACTGTTCCGCGATAAGATTTTTTTTTTTCTCACTTTCAAGTTTCTAGTCGTGTAAATCGTTTCTCCCAGTTGAAGATTCTGCCGATGCTGGAATACAAAAGCAATGGACGGATGTGGCGACTCAAAATCGGGGTCAACTGGAGGACGTCGGTTGAGCTTGGCCACGTTTCTGTCGGGTTGCACATTCGGGCAACGCATTTGGGAAAGGACGAAAAGCCGCGTGGGAGAGCGTGTGAGCGTACAACTTATACAGCAGACAGCGGCGTGCGACGGCGAGAACGCAGAGTGGATTTCAGCCGCTGTTTAGAAAAATGGCATCCTGAGTTTTCTAAGATGCGAAAAACCACTCGGCTTGGCGGAGAGCCCCGGTTCTATTGCAAAACAAATGTGCTTCAACATTGTGCTCGCATGATTCGTACGCATTCGGATTCATCGGACCCCGCTGGATGG
>NW_017806065.1:323985-330983 GCF_001891065.2 Hippocampus comes | reverse complement strand
GGGTGGGGGTTGGGGGGCGGGGGGGCAAAGTTGCAGTTGTTCATATCGGCTCAGACTGTGATGAACGTTGATGTGCCTGCGGGAGGGTCTTGGCCAAGTGTGTCTTTGTGCTTCCGTTGTCAAGCCATTTCCTAACGTGCAGAATTGACGACTTCTATGCCTCCTTTGTGGTCTTTGGTTCAGATCGGAGCTCGCTGGCGACGCTCGTCAAGTTCAAAAACGATAGCATGCGTTGCGACGCCGTTCCCGAGGGGAAATGACTTTTTCTGTCGCTGGAATTGAACTCGAAGGGTGACATCAGAATGTGAATTTCTGTGACTTGGTGCCAAACGTGAATAAATAAATAAATAAATAAGAAGAAGAATGGAGTTTGATGTTTTCATTGGTGAGAAGTCATTGCGTACTCTTTGGTTTTGGTGAGAAGTAACCTCGGTTTTGGACATGGGACGAAATGTCCAGTCATTCTTTGCACATTCTGTAGTCATAAAGCTTTCGTTGGATAGTCCGTCGGTTGGTTCCTAGCTTATATTGCATAATAGAAAACATATTGTCCTCTCGTCTTTGGTATTTAGGCTAGTGTGTCAGTTGTCCCAAATGAGACACCAGCGGTGAAGCCTTTTTTTCTTTTTCTTTTTTTTTCTTTTTTTTTTTTTGTTAAAGTATAGTTTTGCTCTCTGGCAGAGCTTAGCCTTCAGCTTCTAGGAATGGATTTGTGATGAGTTTGCAAAAGGCGGTTTTGGGTACAAGTCGTCACAGTGAGCAGCCCCTCTCTCAATTTGTCACCATTGACAAACAGACAAACAAAACAAAGTAACGTAAAAGGTTTGGTTTTCCCGGTTTGGATCAGGCTAAACCTGGACCCGCGCCCTTCATCTCGCAACCCCCCCCCACCCCGACCTTTAGCCTACCCCTCATCCCCGTCACCAACCCCGCCGCCGATCATCACGCTTTGGTACAAGTGCTGGACGCTGAAGATTGGGCGCCGGGGCTGGCTCCGTCGTCTGTCCATTTGTCCAGGCTCCGGCGGCGGGCGTTCATGAAGAAATTGCTGACGGTGGTGAGTTCGAGGCCCAGCTGCTGCGAAATGGTGAGCTGCATCTCTTTGGAAGGCCGCTTGTTTTCTTTGAAGATGGCCAGCAGCGTTCGCCTCTGCAGGTCGGTGAAGACCAACCGGGATTTCTTTGGTGTGTTGTTGCGCTCCTTCGCCGTGTCCTGCTCCTTCCGCTTGCACGCTGCAGCCGATAAATGGCAAACGAGACAAGACAGGGACAATGTTAGCGTTGCCCGCTCTTTTTGTGTTATCTCATCCCGTAACGGCGGCGTGCGGAACAGGGTTCGCCCATGAACCATTCAAATGTACCTCTCGCTTTATTTCTATCTCCTGCTTCCTGCTTACTGTAGCTTAATCAAAACCGGCTCAGCAGCACTTTACATGGGAAAAAAAAAAAAGCGCAGCCAAGTGAAGTGCCAAATGTAAAAGGAGAGACATCGCAATCACTCAGAGACACACACACACACACACACACACACACACACACACACACACACACACAACCACTGCCATCAATGAACAAGGCGCACTCCCTCTGATCGGGGTTACAGTGAGGATCAAATGCGCAATGATATTATTCAAAAGGGGTTTACCGCTCTGAGAACAAGGGGAGGGGGGGGGGGGTTGAGAATCAAGCAGTTGGTGAGTGTAAAGGGGTGGGATGGGGGGGTGGTGGGGGCGTGTTCTTTATAGGTGAGACGGGATCAATAGGATCAATAAGGCAGAGTTGCTCCGTCTTTCATCAGCTCTCTGCCGTGTTGCTAAACGCGTCCATAAGTGCAGACAGTATCGGCAATCATTTTGGATAAGTTGACCTCCGTGGTCTCGGATATCGTTGCCCATGCGCTGTCGTCGTAACGTCATTCTAAGAGTCGTCTGATGAGTTATGCCGCAATCAATTTTGGTCTGTCAGAATGATTCGGCCCCGCATGATGATGAGAGCAGTCCGTTCTTTCTTCCTCAATGAACAATCAGCGTCGATGTAGGAACGCACTTGTTGAGGCGTTGACTCTCTCGAGGCCATTTGTTAAACATTTCTCGTTGTCCCCATGCGACTCCGAGACAAGACAAACCGATAAGACTGAGACCGAGTGACAGCACTGATGAACTGACACAATACTTGGACGATGGGGACTCAAGACTTTTTCTTTGTTGTTGTTCTTCTTAAATTTTTTCCTGAGACAGCCTTTCGGTACAGTTGACTTATTGTTCCTTTAGTTAAATATGTAAAGGTAATGATGCAACTCGTGTCTCTGACGTCATGTGTCCCGAAGCTCTAGAAAAATGCATGGAATGGTCTGTCATGTTTTTCTTTTTGGTCTTTGCACTTTATTATGACGCATAAAAAAAACATTAAAAAAAAAAAAAAAACCTCACCCCCTCATCATAAACACAATGATCAGATACTGCAGATGGGAGCTCGGAAAGCAGATTGTTGACCAAGCCTCATCTGAAGCACTTGAGTCAAGTGTTCAGAGTGGCTCGCAAAACAACAAACAGCAGAGTGCAGGCCTTCCAAATGTTCTTTTTATTGACACCGTTACTGTAAAGAGAAATGCGAATGGAAAGCAGACGTGTCGACATGGACAGAGACAAACACGCCGGAGTGGAACAACAAGCCCGGAAGAGGAGGAGAAAAACAGAAGAAAAGAAGGCATCCAGTCAACACGGTAGATGATTAAAGCGGCGCTAAATTAGCGGGACGCGTTTTGTCATTTGTGACCATTTACCTCTCAGTTGGTGGGCCTTTGATCCGTTTGGTGTATTTTATAGGCACATTAGCATACAATTAGGAAGACGCCCCAATTTCATTTCAAATTACTTTTTCGGACGCACAACCATTTTTTTTCCACCCCAGAGTCATGGTTGTGTGGTCATAAATGATTTGTCTTATTTAATTTTTACTTGTTACACTCAGACTAAACACTTTTGCCACTGTTTCTGCACTTCTTCATGAAACCAGATTGTTTCTTGAGAAAAAAAAAAAAAAAAGCAATCTTACATAAACCCTTTCATGCACCAACAATGATAGCCTGATAACACAACAAGCCGTCCACTGCAGCTGTCCCCGAAAGGCTTAAAAATGTCCTTGGAGGACAAAATAAATTCGGGAATTGGAATGAAAGAAGCTTCTGAATGATCGCAGTATCATATTTCATTGCATACAAGGCATATGATGGGCGATATCTACTTTGCTGACTTCTCGACACGAGCTTCGAAGCCACAATTTGCCCCATCGCTGCCATCGGCAACATCATTCGAACGAATGCGCCTAACAGATAAATTGGGAGGCAGATACTTCAAAAAAAGGGACTGCTTTGTGGAAGACGCGCGTGTATTGGTGTTTCTAATGGGATAAAAACTCTTTTGTGTGTGTGTGTGTGTGTGTGTGTGTGTGTGTCATCTCTGATTTTTTTCCTCCCTCCTTCAGTTTTGCTTTCCTCAGCACTCTTTTGTCTCCATTAGCTCCCTGCGCCATTGTCTTGTGTCCATCCTCCTTCGCCGCCTCTATCGTTTTACTTCTTCGGGCCTGCTTGCATCACTCCCCCCCTGCCTCTTTCTCATCTTTCTGCCCCTCCTATCGCTCTGACTGGCTTCATCCCTCTTTTTTTCCTTTCACCGAGGCTTCCTATCGCTCTGACTGGCTTCATCCCTCTTTTTTTTTCCTTTCACCGAGGCTTGCCTCCTCTTGCACTCTGTATCATTTTTTTTTTTTTTTTTTTAATTGCACCATTACCACTTATGCCTGGTATCCATTACAGCGAGGGCATGTAAGTGCAGGGTAAGTAGTAAAGTCGTCCTTCAACATACATTTCACTGCTGGAGTGTGGCGCCACGTTTCGGCACATCCAAACACTCCCATCAGCAGAGCTGAATGATGATTTTGTTCAATCTTTTGTCAGCAGCTTGTCACACGTGACTCCGTTTCCTCCCAAATATTCCCGCGATGAATTGACATTTGAGTCCACTCGGTCTATTATCTATTTCTGAAGTCTAGTTGTGGTCAAAAGACGACCCAGCGAATTTCAGAACTACCGGGACACTACATAATCGATCCTGGATCCTTGGTGGAATACATTTCGCGCGTACATGACAAATAAAAGATGATTCTTCCTCCTTTCAGACAAAACATAAGCGATGTAGCCGATTTATATGAAGGTGTGCAATATTTTAGCACTTAGCAATCAACGCTATATAATAGCCCTGAGTGTGTGTGTGAGTGTGTGCGGTTGCGCCTAATGCTCTGTGATCATTTCCTCTTTCCGTTTTGACAAACGGAAATGCTCTCTCGGTCTCCACGGTGTACTGTAGTCGGAAGAGGAGCGCTCCCAAAAACATAAGTCTGGTCAAGGGATTGAATCCAGGCCATGATATTTCCACCAAGCAGGACGGCGGCTCAGTTCCATTCGTTGTGGTGTAATTCTATGAGCGGCACCATTTTTGGGAGGCATCTTACAATTGGGTGACCGCTGCAGGACACACAGAAAGCCATTTATTGGTGAACGGATTCTTCATTTCTATGCAGTAGTGGGGGGGAAGACGTCAAAGTCTGCTTTAACGAAACTTTTTTCCCCCCTCCTGGGACTCAAAGGGAAGAAGGGGGGGAAAAAAAGTTGCCGTTTTACTTTGTTTTGTTCAATAGTGGGTGTTACCGTCCACTTGTGATGTCACACGATTTTTGTCGCCCGTGGCGGAAACAGCGGCGAAGGTTGTACACCTTGATTTTATTAATGACGTCACACTGAGCATTCTTTTCTGTTGATGTAAACACACACACATGCACACACGTGTGAATACTCGTTTGAGATCAATTCCACATAGAGTGTCCTACCGGTGGAAATCCCCACCGGAGCACTAAAAGTGTAATCACCCGTTGCTTAAAGACGTTTGTAATGTAAAGAAAAATATGGAATTACATCAGCGCTATTCAATACACTTAGCGGCCGAAGCACTTAATCATTAGTGTAACTGATTGGAGATCAATAGCAGCATAAAATTAATGGTGTGAATGTGCTCTGAGTGTGTTTCATCACTGGGCCGTTTCCCTGTTGCAAAGAAATTTTCCAAATAGGTTTTTTTTTTTTTGTTTTTGTTTTGTTTTTATTCATTTTGCTAGTTTGTGGGTTTAATATGAGTGTGAGGCGGATGTCACACAGAGAATCCCGTCCCTTTTCAAAACCAAATATTTCGCAATAAGTACACTGGTTTCATGTTTCGAGAAGATTGAGTCGGAGCGGCAGCTCGCTTCAAATAAAGCCCCTCTTCCGGAGGCCAAATGTTGTCACTTGAACAAGCAAAAGAGGTTTTTGTCCCCTCGCACTGTTTGCTCTCAAAAAGTCGCATCTGAAGTACGAAGCTTGAAATGTGACTCATTTGATGAGTCAGTTATCCGAGTTTGAAGCTGTGCGTCAGAAATGCGTTTCACTGTTTGCACATTTGCTGCCCAATAGTTCAACACACCGTTTTGGGACATGCGGGCATTCCCGGCAAATTAGCCCCAGTGCCAGAAAACCGTGTCATACACATCTCTCATCTCTCCATCCATCCTGAAGACACAATAAGACAATGGCCCCAGAATGAGTAACGAGACTCCAAATTGCGGAAAGTTTGAATTTCCAGGCGAGTCTCTCGGGCTTTGGGGAAAACATTCACTAACCTTGACTTTCTAAATGTTGACAGTGAGGATAAGTCAAAGGGAGCCACTGTTTAGTCACACATGTATACACACACACACACACACACACACACACACGCGCGCACGCACCCACCCATAGACACGCTCGGCTAATAGATGATGAGTTAACCGGCTTCTCCGTACTCGCCCTTATCAGCTCTGTTTTTGGCGTCCCGAAGCCACCGGCGGCCTGTCTCGCAGCACACAGCAGAGAGCAAACACGGGCAGAAAGATAATATTCTGCAATCAATAGATTGTTCGGGATTGTTATTGATGATTGATCAAGAGGAGGTCGGCCAGCTATCGAGGGACAATCCTAGCGAGCCGCCGTGCTCGTCTCCACTTTGTTCTGGGCCAGCTCACCCAAGTTGATCAGATTTGCTTGTCCGTCAGGTGCAAAAACGCCCGGCGCGGGAAAATAATTCAAGTCACACTAATCTGACGTCTTTTTAAATTCTATCGATGATGTACTGAAACGGGAAGTCTAATGTGGAGCGCGCCGATTGGCGCAATGATGGCCGGAGAGCGAGCGGACGGGCGCGCATTTCCGGCGACTCCCTCCCGGTAACCTGTCAACCTATTTAAAGGCTGCAATATCTACAATTGGATCCGATCCATCTCATCTAAAACTTGAATCCAATAACAGACGGTATCAAGGAAATGAATCCAGTTGTATGGGACAATCAAATAGAAGAGGATTGCACCCAGTCTCATAAGTCTAATGCACATCAAACGAGAGCTCCTTTTAATGCTTTTACCACCAAATATGAAGGGGGGGGGGGTATCTAACCGCCAGAGTTCTTCATTGTCTCGCCTTATGATCAGGTTTGCTGTTGACTTATCAGCACCAGCAGAGACAATGATAAGCCTTCGGGTCAGCTGAAGAAACACTCTCTTGGGGAGGGGGGGGGGGTTGTTCTGTAAATCCTATCTACTTCAGAATCGCAAGAAAAAAAAAATTGAGGATTAAGTCCAATATGAACTATACACTGTTGTGATCTGGACAATAGTAACAAAATAAAATGACATGGGGGAAGGGGGGGGGGGGCGGTCAGAACACGCTAGGCACCTATCAATATTAGCTCTGTCGCAATACACTCTTGTGACGTAAACACGCTCTCGTCGAGTATCAACATCTGCACAATTATGCAAGTCGCACGCATGGACTTTGTTGTATCGCCTGCACCGGCTGCGGGGTTATTTCGGACGAGCGAAAATACCGACGGCCACTTTGACCAACACACCGAATGTTTAGGAATGCGCTGCATCCAG
>NW_017806065.1:287695-319466 GCF_001891065.2 Hippocampus comes | reverse complement strand
AGAGGGCGGGGTGGTTGTTCTGTAAATCCTATCTACTTCAGAATCGCAAGAAAAAAAAAATTGAGGATTAAGTCCAATATGAACTATACACTGTTGTGATCTGGACAATAGTAACAAAATAAAATGACATGGGGGAAGGGGGGGGGGGGCGGTCAGAACACGCTAGGCACAAACTAGCAATGAATGATGCTGGCTAACAGTGAACTTCAACATACATGCTGAATCCAGACATTGGACGCTATCAATATTAGCTCTGTCGCAATACACTCTTTTGACGTAAACACGCTCTCGTCGAGTATCAACATCTGCACAATTATGCAAGTCGCACGCATGGACTTTGTTGTATCGCCTGCACCGGCTGCGGGGTTATTTCGGACGAGCGAAAATACCGACGGCCACTTTGACCAACACACCGAATGTTTAGGAATGCGCTGCATCCCGCCGAAGGGCCTTTACAATTTGGTCCCAGATTTATTCAGGTCGCGGAAATATTCCAAACGGCAACAAACGTTCGTTCAATTTACGGTAAACATTTGATTTAACAGCAGTATTAAAATTCAGGGGAATTTGCTGCGAACATTTTTGCTCTGTTGTTGGAGGGCATCTTCAATTCAGGAAGTATTTGGGGCAGAGACAGATGAGCGGTGCCTTGCTCTGCAAATTGAAGGTCTTTCGTGGCCACGCTAGTGTCTCACTTTACTTGTGTAAGATATCAATATTCGGAATTCAAATGAATTGACATTCCAATAATCCATTGCAGCCCCCCCCCCAAAACCCCAAGAATTGTAATTTTTTTGTTAGGCTCTTTAAGTCAAGACAAACGGCACTGCATTGTATCAAAATGACGGACGATTCTTCACATGGAAGGTCCACAGCTGTCATTAAAATTCATTTCAGAATCATGAAAACTCTCGGTGGAATACAAACGGTTTGTCAGCCATAACCCCACCCCACCTCCTCCCCCCACTCACTGCCTTCCGTTCTCTTCCAGGAACCAGTCCAGATCAGGTTCCTACAGATCAATGAAGATCTCGGTCCGTAGCGTTCACCTTATCGTTGCCAGTATTAATGCTCTTTTAATCTGCTCTGGATTACTGCCATCGATCCGCATACATGCACCTCAACGCACGGGCCCAGCCCAAACTGCTGCTTCCCGATCGAACGCACACACACACACACACACACACACACACACACACACACACACACACACAGAATATCTAAATAAAGCGGAGCAGAGACAACAAACGTTGCTGTTTGGTGTCAGTATCAGAGCATCAGCTGAGCATTGATCCACTACAGACGCACATCAGCACATTCGCAGGCCGCTGAGGCAACACGCAGACCAGAGCTATCAAACGAAAACCGATCTATTTTTCACCGAATGCCGATTAGATGATTCATCCTCGTTCTAGATCACTTGTCCTCATTGGGGTCGCGGGTGGAGCTGGAGCGGAACCCAGCTGACATCAAACTCTGGACTTGTTGCCAGCGAGTAGCAGAGCACATATAAACAAACTGTCATTCACATCTACAATGAGTGGGAGTCTTCAATTTTTTTTTCTCTCCATGTTGAAGGAAACCGGACCACCTGCATGGGCAGAACATGTCAAATCGAGCTGAGCCGAGATTCCAACCCTCGACTCTCGGCGACGTGGCTGTGACGCTAAGCTAACCACGCGACGACAATCTGCCGATTATCACGATTAGTCATCGTGAAATATTATCGACACTCGAGGCGGCCTCGTATGTCGTATCTCGTATGTTTTATTTTCACCCTGATATTCAATTGGGTTTACCTCTTTTAATCTTGTTATTGCGCAATGTTTTCCAACACGAGGTCGAATACCGCCAGGGTTTTATTTGTCCTTTGATTTCTCTCAGTGCTGTTTGTCTTTCGCCATAATGCCCGTCCAGAGACTGACACCTCCGTGCCGCCTGTCTTTATTCATTACACCCGCAGACAGAATTATTTCAGCCACGTTGCGACGCCAATACCGATGAACAGGAGGAAAGTCGAGGGCGAGACGGAGCATTTTTGAGCGACAACACAGAGAAAAGAACGGACAAAGCGGGAACGTAAAGTTTGGTTGGCGAGCGCTGTCCGAAGTCTCTGCTTGTTGGTTTTGCAACATCATCACGAACCACAATAGCCACTGTTAAAGTTGTAATCTCGTCAAATCTCTTTCTAACGCCCATTTTACAGGAAATACAAAAATAAGATCTCCCGAATGTTATGGACGCTATGTTATGTTTGGGAAAGTTTTGATCAAATGT
This sequence comes from Hippocampus comes, assembly GCF_001891065.2. NCBI lineage: Eukaryota > Metazoa > Chordata > Actinopteri > Syngnathiformes > Syngnathidae > Hippocampus > Hippocampus comes. The sequence continues at coordinate 317,189 of NW_017806065.1, read as the reverse complement.
CATCATGTCAGGCCAGAATAAAATTTGGAGGTTTTGCAGTTGAGCCGAATGAAGGCTTTTGATTGTTGCATCCGTTCACAATTTTCATTCGCCACTCAAAGATGTAGTTTGTGCTTTAAAATTAAAATGACATATATGGATGACAATTTGCAATATTTTCCATTCATTCCAGTTTCCATTTCCTCCGAGTTGAGTGAGTGCTATTTGTGAGGAGAGGGAGAGAGAGCCGAGCTCACAACCTCCATTTTCTTCATTCCAAAAAGCGTTGACATCAGAACTGAAGTTCGTCCGCGCCGCACTCATCCAACCGAGCCGTCGGAAGAAAAGTGCGGACACACGGGGCTACCGAAGATCTGATTTCTACTCGTGGAGGAGGATTGTGCTCACTCCGCTCTTATTTCTTCCCACTGGTGTTTGTGTGGATCGGACGAGCGCTCGGCAGATGTCACGTTTGATTTGACCGCCTTAATAAAGCCGAGACGGGGCCATTTTCTTCTCTGAACCTGTGCTGCTCTGTCGAGCCGGGTAACACTTGTACCACTCCAACACCTCCAAAAATGCCGAGGACGGTCGAAATCGAATAAATCACCGCACGACGGCTGTGATATGCTCCGCCGCCGTGAAGGTTGCCGCTAGTGAGAAGGAGCGAGGCCGATGTTTACACTTTTAAGATATTGATGAGCTGCTGGATTATTTTCATGCTTGTGTTTACCACCGCCGGTGAAATATTTGGTGAAAAGAAAACATGAGCGCAGCAGCCTGAATTTTGTGGTTCTCTTTCCCTTTCACTCAAAAGGTGAAAAAGCAACAACAGCCACAAAAGCAAAGACCTTCAAAGGCCACTGGCTGATGTCTTGGGGGGGAACAACCGGTCTCCCACTTTATGTGGAATCGCACAGCAATTTGATCTCTTGTGCTGCATCCCTACACTTTGATTGACTGTCGTTTTCTAAAGTCAGTACCCTGCCGGACAGAGTAAAACCCGCCTTTTATCCCAAGGCGATCAAGAAAGCAGTCAAGGCTGTCATCACAGGTCGGGTGCCAATCAAAGCCTGCATCCTGCAAACACCTCGGCTGCCTTCGCTTTATCGGACGGCTGAGAGGAGACGCGGTTTGAAAGGAGAAAAAAAAAAAAAAGTGACCTGGTCAAGGTGATGGAAGGCAGTTCTCAAAAGAATGGGAACAAATGTCAAGAAAGCATCAATCCTCGTCACCCTAATCCCATGTTAGTTACCTCCGCAAAAAACAACAACAACCAAAAAAAAAAAACACCTGGACTTGCACTTGTCTTGAACCACTTTCAACCGTCTTTGTGAATGCACGCAACCGGACAGACGTTTCTTTGTAGGTTGAAATGTTATTTCTCGGGCATTTGCACAACAACCGCAGCTGCAATGAAAGAGAGAATCGAGATAGAAGGTTCCAGGATGAGGACGCCAATGAAAAGTGATCTGACTTGACGTCTCTCCTATTTGCAACGATCCGATTTTGAATGTAAACAAACAACCGCCGACAGTTTGCCCATTGAATTGGTTCAATTCTCCTGTCGCATTTAGCAATTCACTTTGACTCAGCGGATAAATGAACGATACGACTTTATCTGCTCAATGACAAGGTCTTTAAAAGGCAACTCGCATCAAACGAAATCTAACGATGATAAAGAATATCTCATGATGTCAATGCATTATATTGATATGTCATTATTCTGAATGCACAAATGACCATCATCCAATTCGGAGGGAACAAAATGACTCCATTTAAAAACCGCTACCATACGAACCTCGAGAGCCGCTGCACACGTGCTCCAGATCGGTCGATTACATTGTGATGCGGTCGCGTCTGTCATCACACAATATAACTCTCAATCCTGACAATCCTGTACGAACAATCACAAGACGTCGCGATGTCATGTCGCGTACAAATATTTATGTTCTTCTTCCCTTTAAGCGTAAGAGTATACATGTTGTGCTGGCGCTTTGTAAACAACAAGCCAACACGACAACATCTTCTGTCGAAATCATCGCAAACGGACACACTGCAAAGCTCGAACGCCTGCTCCCAGCAGCCGAAAATCCATGATTATGGATCAATAGCCACACGGTGAATATGCAGCAGGTCCAAAGAAGAGAAAGCTGAAAACAGAAGCGATCTGTATTCGCGGGAATCTGTGCAACTGTCAGCCCGAATACGTCGCCGCAAAAACACACGGAGAGTAACTGCTGGTAATTGGCGCGCTGTACAGCAGAGTCCAGCTCATTAATAATGCACTGAATCTGCTCGCAGCTGGACACGCCAAATGGAAACGATTCAGAGTCTGATCATTCGGATTTGCATTGCAATTTGACCAAAACGACCGGACTTATCTAGTTCATACTTTCACGTCTCCAAGTGTGTCATTTCTAAAGTCTTATGAAGATATTAGTGAATCGGGGCCAATGTATCCGCTGACCTAACAGTTCCAACGTCATCCCAGATGAACAAATGTGAGCTCATCCTATGACGGGATGAGTCATCCACGCCATCCCATTTTGCTTCGTGTTTTTTCTTCGTTGTCAATGCTATCGCTGATGAGTTGCGCAACGGTCGTACCGATGGAACGGTTTCTGCGGAAATATGAGCTCGCCTATATTCTAACACTGATTTGTGGATCGTTTTCTTTTCATCCATAATTCATTTGGAGTCACGGGCAGCATCCTCCAACCAAACAATGGGCTCCGCACTTCTCCCCCTCCCCCTTTTGTTCCCTCCCTCCATTTTGCCTGGTTAACCCGGCTGTGAGGTGAAGAAGAAGTGAAGTGAGCAGACCGAGGAGGGTCACGCCGAGATTCCCCATCAATAATTCATCGGGCTGCTGCTGCCTCTGCTCTTGTGTTCGATTCCCCTGACAATCACATAATACCCCCCTCCCCCAACTCCCCCCCACAAAAAAAAAAAGAGAGAATGAGAGGGAGAAACAGATAGGACGAGGCAAAGAGGCAACGCTCGGGACGCATTTCAAGGCTGCACCTTGGAGCGTTTGCCAACCATCGGAAAAGCCCCCATCGACTCCCCTTCGGCCGCGTTTTCGTATCAATTAAGTCACCATTTCGGAGCCCTTAAAACTGATGGGCGGGGCTTGACACGAAACTAAATTGACAAGCCAATGATTAGAGTCGGATTCATTCGTTCTTCTGCTTGAAGTTTCGAGCGTTCCCTTCCACTCCATGTAGATTGATTCAAGTCATGAAGATAAATTCCCATAGCTGCACCTTTATCCACCTCTAAGCCAAAATAAAAGCTGTTCCTTTTTGGCCGGCGTGCTACAACTCCGCAACTCCTGTCCCGGCGGACCGTGGGCATTTTTCTTTGACATGGCGTATGCTAGATTTTAGACCACGTGAAAGCAGGTCTAAGTTATGGCGCAGGTGGCTTAAAGTGATTTTGGTGGCTTTGATGCCGACAGATTCTGACCTGCGCGGATGTGTGTGGCGGATGCGAACGTATTTCGTTCAAAACATGACGACAGCGTGCAGCGTGAGTGTGGAGGGCGGATGTCACACGTGTACGCACGATAAAGTGTAGAAGGCGGTCTCTACAGCAGTCAACTTTACATCATCTGACAATGGAGATCTTCTTGCAGTTCCATACAAAAGTGTTTTACGTGCTTCGATCTTTTGCATAGACTCTAGCGAGTGTTTTTCTGCTTACGCAACGTCAAAGACTGTGTGCGCGCCTCTGCTGTGCAGAATTTGAAGGGAATGGGTCCAGGTAGTTAGGCTGTCGTCATTCCCACAATGGCGCTAACGCTCCTTTCTACCTGCGGCGTCGACAAAGAGACCAAAAGAAGAAAACTCCACCAATGACCACAGTGCACTTTGCACTAGAATTGCACGGGGCACAAAAATAGGGCCCTTGATAACTACACTGAAATAAATGATGCGTTGAAATTACTCCGTTTTATTTTGTCAGTGGTTGCACAAAATAAAATGGAGCAAATTCAACAAAAACTTTTTTTTTTTTAACCTGTACATCCAAATGACAAAGCTAGCGGGCATGAAATAATGAAGTAGTTTCGCTGAGTCCCGGTCAACTTTGAGTTTCCGTATCTTCAGCAAGGGAATTGTGACGGCACGAACAGTGTGGATGCAGAGGAGTGGCTCTTGACCCCTGTTCCAAGGGACTACACTGCTTTAATACACAACAGTCAAACTGGTAGCAATATTTATTTTGAAAAGATGAAGAGAGGCTTCAAAGTGCCTTCCCCCGCCCCGCAACGGCCACATTTACCACAGCTAATATCCGCATGTTGCAGCTCTAACCTTTGACCCGAGCTCTATGAGTTGGCTGTAGCATTGTTGATCGAGGATTTGCAGCTCCCTGTTGTGCCATAGTCAGTTCAAAAAGTCATATCGGCGAAGAGCGAGTGCAATGAAATAACGATTGTCATCCCTGCGCGGCCACATACATAATCTTCGCGCTCCAATGACCACAGCTGATCACCTCCTTCAACGATATTCAGTCGTAGGAAGTTACACACGTGTATAGGTGCTGTACTGTTCTGTTTTGTCTTGTTTTTTTAAACACAGACAACATGCCGTGATTGTCAAAAGAATTAGATTGCCGCGGCCACCGTAGCTACATTATAATAATAATAAAAGGTGAAGGAACAGGTGAGAAATAAAGGAGAGGAGTGTGGCCATTTTACATGCTGTTGGCAATCGAGCATGTTTTCCTTGACTTTCGGGGTCATTCACCTGACGGCTTTTTTCGAGTTTGGAAAATGTCGTTGGGGAAAAATACCGACCACGGCAATAACAATCTGTTCACTTCAAGGGAGGATGTGCACAATTGCTCTTGTGTGCTGACATTTTCTGATGAGAAAGCAAGAATCCGGGAGTGGATTGTACATGTTGAACAAATAACCACAGCGAGCATGTTGCGCATGCAAAAGTCAAGCGGCAAAGCAAAACAAGCGCCACAAGACAGCAGGATGCTGGCCAGTGTGTGTCTTCATACTGCCGATTTTTAACACACATGGCATGAAAGCGCTTCGCCCCAACCCCCCTCCTTCACGGAAGGCATTTCCTGTTAATCTATATAATCAAACAACAGCCGTCAAAACCAAGCGACCCCTGCCATCGGGTCGATGGGCAGAAATCGAGGAATCAAAGAACAGTGCAATTGTGCAGAGATAATCTCATCTGTCAGAGCTTGAGCACAAACTGCATATATCTATATCCATATATCTACACGCACACACACACACACACACGCAAAAGTAGAACATCATGGTCATGTTAAAAATCTCAACAAAAACTGCCACCACAATCCTAAAAACATTGTGTTTTGAAACCTTGATTTATATTATCGGAAAAAAATGCGGATTTCCCACAAAAAAAAAAAAAAAATTCAAATAGACCTTGATATTTTCACACTACATTATTTTTTCTAAGCACACGCCACGGTTCTTTTTTTTTCAGTAAAATAAACATTTATTGATTTAATTTTTTTCTTTTAGTCGTGAGAGAAGACACGTATTTGTTGGCAGGGCAATTGAATCAGTTGATGTGAGCAAACCACGACTAAGTACAGCACAAATAACTGGAATACACGTCATCTAATTTAAAATTGAATTTGTGTAGGTTATGCTTGCCAAAGTCAAAATACTAGCACTACAATTGAAAGAGGTCAAAAAATAAATCCCACGTCTGATTGTTTTGGATTGAACAACAAGCCTTATTTGAACAGTTTTGGCTTCATGTACCACACGGATTATTGAAGCAAGCCACACTTTTTACTGTACTTTTTTTTAAACATACGTTTCAACATGATCATACCATAACATAGAGTAACATCATTTGAAAACCCCAAATATTTGAAGAGCGTTAGCATTTGACAAATGTCCATCCTGACTACAAATCAAAATTGATATTTAACTGCAGATAACCACATCCACCAATGACTTGAAATCAAACAATTTTCCTCCCCACATTTCCTTTTTGATTTTAGCATTTTTTTTCTTCAATCAGATTTATTGCTGAATGCTTTGTTTACTTTATTCAATTGTAATCCATAATTCTCTTTCAAATATATCGATCTTTTTTTTTTTTTTTGCTGGTCATAAAAAAAAAATACAACGTGCTAAAATGAAATGAAAATACATGTGCAGCATTGCTTTCTTTACTCTACATGGTTGAGGAAGTAAGTCATCATTAGATGCAAAAATAATTCTCATTTATGTGTTTTGCACTCAGAAACCCAACACTATTTTATGACTCCAAAAACAAATGTGCCTTTTTGAAGAGAAAGGTGAAATAAACCTTGCCTTCACTGAGTGAACATCACAAAACTGCTTGTACAGCACAACTAAACCTCAGCAATATCACTTAATGCTCCTTTTGGTACATTTCACCACCATGCTCACGCCTCTCCAACAACATCTTAAAACGAAAAAATAAACACACACACACAAAAACTCACAATAAAAAAAAAAAAACCCTGAACCTTTTATAGGGTCCCTGCTGCTGTGGCTGTCCCCTGCAGACAATGAGGGGTTGTTGTTGGGACACAAACCAGGTTCCTCACTAGAGGGGGCCCCAGACCAATTGAATTGACAACCTTTCTGTCACAACCTCCTGAGCCCCTCAAGCAAGCTGAATTTGTTTCGATAACAACCCCCCCCCCCACCCCCCAAACACACGTCTATCTATCTCCCCCACTCAACTAAAGTAATACAGTGGCCGCTCAACGATTGAATCAAGCGTGGCTCAATCTTATAGTAAGCAACAAATCGCTCGAATAGACTTTTCAACGACGACGGTGCACTGTCATTTAGTGCGAGCGTGTCTTCGGTGGGGACATATTGTGAGGTGAACGGTGTGTTTGGAGGGAAATCCTCTGACCTGGTCATTCCCCATCGATCGCCTTTTTGTTGATCAATAATGGTAAACATAATGGCGTGTAATTCAAAGTACATTTAACGGGTTCACGAGATCGTTCTTGTTTCTTTTCCTTTCCCCTCATTGGCGACACGTGTACACAAATCCAGCCAAACGCATCGACCGTATTTGGACGGTATTCGGAAAAAGAAGTCGTGGATTTATGTTTTGCTAAATTCTCGCGCAAAGCAGAGCAAATTCAGAAAACGAGGTACCTGCCAATCTGAGAGCCGACATCCTCTGGAACTCAGGCTCCTGCAGCCACTTCCACATCCGCCTGAAGGTCTCCCTGCCCGACTTTAGTTTACTCCAGGGTTTGGGGTTCCTCAGCAGGTCCGACAGGGTCCCCTGGGAGCGACACAGGACCCTCTGGGCGAAGATGGCCTGGGGAATGCTGTACCTTTTCAGCTCGGCCGTGATCCTCTGCGCCACCTCCTTGGTGTTGATCTCCTCCAGCTGCCCCGAACTGTTGCCCCCCTGCGTCCCGGAGGAGGAGGGCGGTCTTTCCCTGGTGGAAGCCAACACGGGCCCATGGGACGGAGAGTGGAGGTGAGGGTGGGGGTGCTGTCCCGCCGACGACACCGCATGTCCCGGGTGGTGCATCCCGTTCAGGTGCGGCAAGATGCCGCCCGCCGGGCCGCCGAGGCCTCGGTGCTGGTGGTGGTGGTCCGCTCTGGTGAGCATAGAGGCGGTGGGGTCGAAGTTGAGCATCTTGTCGTGACCTCCGTGCGTCGCGGTGCCGTAGTTGTGGAGACCCTGCTGGGTGTTGTGGAGAGAGCCCAGGCCGTTACCGAGCACCGGGGAGAGACTCTGACCCATCCCGGACATGGGATCCTTGTGGTAGGGGTTGTACAGGTTGTTCATGCCCGGCAGCCCGCGCTCGTCGCGCATCAGAGTGAAGCTGCCGCTGACGTTGCCGGAAAGCCGCTGGTGATGGTGGTGGTGATGGAACTTGTCGGACACGGTGGAGATGGGGGGGAGCGGCTGCAGCGGGGTTAAGGTGGTATAAGTGCCGCTCATCCCCATCCCGGGAGAGGACGTGTCGCAGGGCACGCTCATGGCGTGGTGCAGCGGCAGGGACAGATCCGGACGGTACTCCCCGCTGCCGTCCAGTATGCTGGCCATGCCGGACACCATGGCCGAGCGGGATGACGCGGCAGCGGCGGCCAGGTCCTGGTGTATCCGCAGGGCAGCCGCTGCCGCCGCCCCGTGGCCCCCCACCGCCCCCGAGGAGCTCCCGCGGCCGTGGTGAGGGCTGTGGCCGCTCATCAGCTCCACGTCAGGGGCCACGGAGCTCACCGCCACCCCGCCGTGCAGGCTGCCGATGCCGTCCATTGTCATGTCCGGATTCATGGCGTACGCGTCCAGGTCCTTGGCCAGGCATCGATAGGCGTTAGTGTAGGCAGTCTTCATTCATCTGTCGTCAGTCCATCAGGTCGAGCGGAAATATGTCTCCTTCTTCGCTCCTCTCCTCTCCTCTCCTCCTCTCCGCCCTGATGCGCCGGGATGGGTCAGGAGCCGTATCCCCCCTTTTCCCCTTCACTTCCTCGCTTCTCTTCCCCGTCCTCCGATGGCCTCTCCGCTCTGCTCTCTTTGTGTTTCTCTTCCCCGGTGGCTGCACATCCAAATCGTGTTGATCTCGATCATACGGGCCTGTGCGGCGGCTCCCCCATGTCCAGCCCTCTCCTCCTCCTGTGGTGCTCTGCCCCTCAGACGGGAGCTGTCCACGGTCCCCTTGTGGACCGCTCAACCCAACCTGCTGCCGAAGGGAGGAGTGGAAATGAGCAGATCTTAAATAGGGGCGGCACCCTTTTTTGACTGAGCGGGATCTTAACCAATCAGATACGTTCGAGGACGTAGTGGGCGGGACGTGCACGATTGTCCTGGGTGATGATGATCCGGTTGGGATAAATAAATTAACTCGCTTCATTTTTTTTCAATAGTACGGATGAAACTTGTAGAAAAGTAAATTAATTACATTATACGAGGGCACTCACACCGCACAGAACATAATAAATATTTAAATTGTATTTTAAATCACATGCTCATTTCCGTTACAAAGCTTTAGTCCACCATTCCTGTTTATTAATTGCTTCTATCCGAGCTACCCATGAACATGTTAAAAGTAGTTACACTTGTTGGTCACACGAAAACATTGAATCAGAATCAAATAAAAGAGCTGCACGGAAATCCTACTTAACAAGAGAAACAAAGCTCATGAAAGGTTGCAGTGGTGAGGGACTGCCGCTGCAACATCGGGATTGTTTTTTTTTTTAATTTGCATGAATTTGCCACGCAACACTGCAAACCACAATCATTAACAATACACATAAATACCTTGGAAACTGTCAGTCAAAATGTATTATCTGTGCCAAGGCAGACATTTTGATGCAGCTCTTTCTCTTTACTGTATCAGAGTGCAGGCCAAAGGCAGTTGGTGTGCAGTAAATGGAAAAAAAATATAGGTAGTCTCATAAAAATCAAGCTAAAGGACAGTTGTAATAAAAAATGACCTGGAGTCTTGGAATTTCCATAAATGCATGAACAATACATTGATACTGTAAAATCTATGTAAGGGTAACAAAGCTTTGGTGGGACACACACACACACACACACACACACACACACACACACACACACGGACACACACACACGGACACACACTAATCTGCAAGGTTTTTTTTGTAATGGGCTGAGGGTGCTGTTTGCCTCGGCTGTTGCTGCAGCTGCCAGGGAACAATTTGCCCACAGGGATCATTAAAATTTGATCTCATTTTAGCTCTTACCTCATCACCCTCTGCCTCTGATTGTTAAGATAAAGGTGGCAGGAAGCAGAAAGCGATACAACCAGCCTAAAACCGATATTCCTGAAATGCTGCTGCATTCTCTTTGTGCTTCTTTACGCAATAGCTTAAAATACAAACAGTGAAATCAAATACAAGTGTTCATGTTTGAGTAGGCATACCAGGTAAAAGTGCTTATTTTGATTATAAGCATGCTTCAACAAAGCAAAAAATTGATAGAACAGTAATTTGATGAATGTGTTGCGTTGTGTCAACCAAGCAAATTGACTTTAAACTGTGGAGTAAAAGTTTGAAATTTGCTTTAAGTGATCTCAAGGCAACGGAACATTTTTGTTCTTCGGATCGAAAGAAGGAAAATAAGGAGGGGAAAAAATTCTACAGATGTGGGGAGGGGGGGGCGATCATGTGGAGGTTTTGTTTTCTGAACTATGGTGAGTACAGTACTTTGTGACGCTTTGAGCAGTTAGCACAGTTGGAATGGTAAGTGCAAACTGCTGCCGTGTCAATGCCAATGTCATTGGCAGTCTCGGGGCGGATGGAGGAGTGCGCAAGCTCCAATGAAAGAGGATTATGGCCTGTAGCCTTTTCACTGCACAAATCATTGCACTTCCAAGGACAAATAAGAGCAAAATAACTCAGTCCCAGCTCCCCTCCTGCCATCATTTTGCAGGCATAATGGATAATACAAATTTGAAATGACTATCAGTGCACGTGATCACAAATATTTACTTTGACCATACAAAATATGATGTGACCACCTTTTGTGAAAATGTGCAGTCACCAAGATTGTCAATTTAAAAAAAAAAAAAAATTTCTAATGAGGTGTTATATTTTACAAACAGTTTCTTTTAGTTATTTGCAAGACGGATTCATGAAACTCCTTTGGGAAAAAATCCATCTGGCCTGTAAAGCTTAAGACCCCCCCCCCCTCCCCACCACCCCAAACTAAAGCTTTCCATGCACAGCATTGCCCAAAGAGTTCAACAGTTGATCAAAGTGAGTCACTAAAACTAATGAGATAAACTATAACCTGCAACGTTACTGTGGAAAATAAATACCACGTTAAACTGTTGAGGCTCAAGAATGGCGAGAGCTCACTTTAACTATGCAATGACACACTTAGCACTGCACGCGTCTCTGAAAGGACACTCAGCACGCTGACAACAAATGATTTAATGGGATGCGCTGTATCTATTTGGAAGTGAACTCTGACTATAATTTTCCACCAATTGTTGCTCTTTCAGTGCATTTTCCTGGAAAATTGTCATTCAAACAAAAAAAATAAAAATTACCCCTGTAAAACCGGGCTTGGGTGATAAGAAGGATGATGAAGGACTTAAAAAAAAAAGACAAGATGGAGGAGGAGTAGCAGGGTGGGTAGTTGGGCAGATGTTGCTTTGTTTAAAGACTGTTGTGTAATTAAGGGCAGAGGAACAGAAGCCTGACCCATTTTCTTCTTTTGATCAGCTGTCAGAGGGGCAGGCAGGGGGTCTACTGAGGGGCAACCTGTCTATTTCCTCTTCAAAAGTTTTGTCTCTCTTGCAGACGAAAGACGGCAGCCGGTGTTGCGCATTCATTCAAAACGACTTGGTCATGAGGAAAAGAGGAGTAATATCAAAATGTTGAGGCGGTGGGGAGAAATGTCACGGTGAAATGTTAAAAAAGGACCACGGGTGCTGACGAAGTGGGCAAAAATGGAACAGGAAGAAGACAGAATGTCAGTAAAAGGCTCGGGCAGATAGAAGTCAAACGCTGAAAAGAATGAAGAGGGTGACGGTACGATGCAGTAGGCGGCGGGGGCACTGGAAGGTGGACGCGGGGCTTGTAGAAGGCCCAAGCACGAGGAGCTGAGGAGGAGCAGATGTTGGGGGAGGAAAAAGAGGCAGAGAAGGAAGTGGCCGAGGTTGGTTACAATCTGGCGGCAGAAACAAAATTGCTCATGGCGCACCCAAGCGAGAACTGAAGCTGTTAGCTTCTCCCCTGACAAAACGCAACGGGGAACCCGGCTGGTTGCTTTCTACTCATCGGTCGCAGTGGAAAGATTGTTTTGATCATTGTCTATACATACATTAAGTCAGATGTATAGCAATACGTTTTAAAACAGATTTTATATTTGTTGCATTCAATTAAAACATGAAATTGTGTCGTACTAACTTTTTAAAAATATCACTATGGTAGAATTAATCATTCGATCATTTCTTTTATTTCTGGACTACTACAGTATCGTGAGACGTGTGGTGTTCAAGTATATTGTAGCCCGTACGGAGCACGGGCAGCTTCCAGTCTGCTCAGAGAGAAGTCATTGGATAGGGAAGTCAATCTTTGGTCACTTTGTTGCTACTTGCAGACACAAAGGCAGATTAGCTGGCGGACTGTTGAGATAATCAATAGCCTGTTTATTTACACTCAGTTTGGAGTCATGTTGCTCAACCACGGATGAGGAAAAATAACTGCATGAACATATTGCGATCGCAAGCGTTTCTGCTTCAACAATTAGTTCGACTTCATTTGGAATGAGAAGCGCCTAAATCAACCCGCAGCTAACTCACGCCGCGACCACTACCGTGACAAGTAAATTGAATTAAAAAAAATAAAAATAAAAATAAAAAAATAAGAAAATGAGACAGAGGTCATGTGCGTCCTGGTGAGTTGCGTTCAACGTGGCTCAGCACAAGCGGCATGTTGTGAAATGAGAATCAAGCTGTGGGACGATCGGACATTTTATCCTCCTGCTCTGTGCTCTCTCTCTCTCTCTCTCTCATTCTGTCTCCGTGTCTCCCTGTCCCGGGCCATCTGCTGTGTACTGAGCAGCAGTATTGATCTGCAGCTTTGTGCTGGAGACCACATGCTAATCTATAGCGTTAGTGACAAACAGCGCTCCGCTTTGCCTCGCATCTGTCCCACTGACTCTCTCTCTCTCTCTCTCTCTCTCCTCTCCATATAACCAGTGTGGTCCTACCTCCTCGAATCTCTTCCTCGCGATCCTTCTCTCCCTCAATGACCGAGCATTTTTTTGGGGATGGGGAGCCATCTGTCCGGCCCGTAAACTCATCTTCCTCCTCCTCCGGCAGTGGTTGGGTGCTGCACGGTGAGTTCTGTTGCATGTGTTCTGGGTTTTTGCCGGCAGCCATTTTCAGTCTCGGTGTCATGAGGCTGGAGGGCCAGACCAGGTCAAAAATTAAAAAGAGAAATAGTTATGTCAAGTTTCATTGTGCACAGATTCACAGAGTGCAACTTCAACTGTCAATATTGCTTTCAGTCCGAATAATTACAATCCAATGGACAGTCGATACACAATTTTTGATGTATATGCAATGTAAGAAAACAAATGAATAAATACATTTTGTATATATCTCATAAGGTCACAAAAAAGTCTAGTGACTACAGTATATGAATTGACTGAATAATTCTCATGCAGAGCTTTAGGCCGATTGAGTGACCAACATTACACTTGTCAAATTTGATATGTACATCGAATCCAAATCTACATGCAAATATATGCTGTATTAAAAAGGTTTTAGAAACATTTCAATACACCAAGAAACGAAACTACAAGCATTGGCTATCTGAATAAAATGTAGCTGGGCATATCATGCGGAGGGTGACGTAGACCACAGCGCGCGAGCACGCACACACACACACACACACACACACACACAAAAAGACCTCATTCACTGCAGAATAATAAATTATGGTGGTACATGTATATGTTGGTATTCAGTGTTGTAAATGATCAATGCATATTGTCACTCGGTAAATTGACAAAGGCATACTGCAATAAGTGGCTCGAGGTGTTTGAATCCATGATTTAAAGCAAACCCACACTTCTCATGCACACAGAACAGGAAGAGTGTCAAATAGTCAGAGCAGAGCATCATCGAGGTCATCCTTCGTCCTTGGTTTGGAGAAGAATAAAATCAAGAAAAAGCTCCACTTGTATTCTTGCTCCATCTGATGCCACCTTCCTCCTCGCAGCGCCTCCTCTCCCTCCTTTCTTCGCCTCGATTCTTTTCAAACTTTTCAGACCCGCTGGCTCTTTTGTTGAGGTTCTGTTGGCCATGAAATCGGCTATTAATGAGAACACAATGGCCGCGTGCAGAGCCGCCCGCTGTATTCAAATGTGACCACACGCCATCATCTCTGTGTGTCCAACTCTAAATAAACACTCACTCAAACAGCCACTCATCTCTGTCGATGAATTAGCGCGCCGGTTATTCTGAATTCTTCAACTTGGGAAGCTGCAGCGCAGGGGTACGGATGCTCTCGGAAAAGATTCCATTGTGGGACGGTTAGGCAAGCCTTTTTTTGGTTTGTTTGTTTCTTTGTTTTGCGAACATGTCAACATATATATATACTACTCCTAGATATTTTCTGGTCTTAAGTTTTTGCCTAAATCGTGACTACTTTCCCTGCGGGATCCCATTAAAGGTGCGCTATTTCCAACTTTCTGCCCTCAGAAGCTAAACTATAATAATATTCTTCAATCTGAATAGTTTTCACATTTTAGACCGTTTCAAGGCTTGCCATAACCCCAAAGTTCAACACACTTTGGACTCAACCAGTTCCGTGCACGCATGCAGATACGGCGGCGAGGTGCGCGCGAGTAAACATTGGCAAGAGCATGACCACAGGCAGAAAGAGCGCATGCTAATTTCAATCAATATGAGTGATGAATTTCCACGGGAGCTCCGTTTCCTTCCACGGAACATGCGCGGTGATCTGAGGGCAGCTTTTATTTCTCATTTGTACACGCCAGGCGTCGATGGCAAGCATGTGCATGCGTGTGTGTGAAGACCACTCTGGTTTTGGCTTACAAATGCGGAGCGGGGCTTCGCCAGGAGCACGTTTTTGGGCAACGCACAATTTGACAGGTTCACAACACACAACACAATTATTATTGTTATTATTATCATAGATAGACTGTTGTTATTCATTAACAAAGACTGAAAGGTGCGGCGTAACGATTGGGACGCCTCCCCTTTACATGATTATTTCATGTCCTCTGGAGTGTGATTCTTTTAATCATAACGTTTGATTTAACCTATTGATTTCCTCTCTGCCTCAAGAGCGAGACTGGGTGCGAGGGCCGCCGCCGCCGACCCAGGTGGGGGTCTTTTGACTTTTGAAACTTCGGATCAAAGAGGTGGATAAGAAGGAGAAGAAAAGGAGCATCAATAATTCACAACAACTACGCGAGACCGAATTCGAAATGACAGCAGATTAGGGGAGCTGATGAGGTCGAGCGAAAATGTAACACTTGGGTATTGTGTGGATTTGTACGGGATCTTAATGGATGTTTTTCTTTGTCAAGCAATGTGTCGGATATAGAAGAATTATTTGCATATTTTAAATATCTGTACATCTTAACAACAGCGTCGCTCTCACTGAACAAAACTGAAGTGCCACCTAGCGTTTGACTCCTCCACTTTTCTTTTGTTGCAAGATGGCGACATAAATCAAAAGGAGCGACGGGGTCAAAGGTCAAGGGTCGGTCTCCCCTGGCACACGCCTTCTGACCTCTCCTTTGCGTACACGCTGACCTACATTGCACGGCTTTTTTCCCCTCTTTTCTTTTTCTGCCAGAATGTATTTGATGGTTTTAAGATCACATTCATTTCCTGGTTCTCTTTTTTTTTTTTTAAATCAAATAAACATGTCAGCTCACACAGCCAAACACTGAAACAGAAAACGCATTGCGCCTTAATATCTTCATTAAAAATTTCTTACATTTAGTGATAGGAATAAAAAAATAAAAATAAAACATCTAAATGTGATTTACAAATCATTTTTACTCTTAAACTACGTCATCAAAATTATGAACCTAAAATTGTACTTTAAATCTACAGTAAGATGATCATGGAACTGCAATGAAAAAAAAATACATGTGCTGAAAGCAGTAATTCTCTGTCGCTTAAGGTGATATTGCACTACGAGGGCACCCGGCTGAATTGCAAACAGTCCATTTGGTGGCCTATGAGACAGTGTGCCGTGTTGTTGAATGAAATTGTGCCTCAGTAAGATGATCATGGAACTGCAATGAAAAAAAAAATACATGTGCTTAAAGCAGTAATTCTCTGTCGCTTAAGGTAATATTGCACTACGAGGGCACCCGGCTGAATTCCAAACACAGTCCATTTGGTGGCCTATGAGACAGTGTGCTGTGTTGTTGAATGAAATTGTGCCTAACCGTAAACACACACACACACACACACTCTGAGTATTAATTCACCTAAAAAAATAAAATAAATAAAAAGACACCACTCGTTTTTAAATGGACAATTTCAGTCAATTTAATCTCTGAATGACGAATAAAGTGCACATGTTGAATCTCATCTCATGAACACATTGCAGCGGACAAGATCGAGATTTTGGAGTGCGTTTGTGGGGTTTGTTTTGTCTGTTTATCCAGAAGAGCGGTAAGGTCAGAGCGTACCCGTGTCTCTGCTTGCGTCAGTCAAAGGTTCTTCCGCATCAAAGTCATTCAAGCGTGCCCTGATGGACCTTGATTTATACACTGGGACACGGACATGTTGGAGCAAAAAACGGCCGTGCCCGTGCTGCTACCTTAAAGTTGGAAGAATAGGAGGGTGGAAAACAGAGCTGCCAAGCTCATTTTTGTCGCAGGCCACATGATAGCTTCTGGTTCCCTTGGGGAGCCGTTATGACTGTGAAACCATATGAAGAAGTCAAGGATGATGGTGTATTAAGTTATTAAGTTACTGTAATGAGGGTTTTGGTAACAGGAAAACTTACACTAGCTCTCTTATATATTACATACGAGAATTTGAAATTTTGATCAAGTTTTAGCAAGCATCACAGAAGTTGACATGTTTGATTTGCTTTCGCGGGCCACATCAAATGATGTGGCGGACCAGATCTCGCCCCCGGGCCTAGAGTTTGACACCATCGGTCTAAAACATCAACTTGAGATAAGGGACGTGTCGAAATACTTTTTGGTTGTGTCTTGCGATAACAATCACCGTCTTTCAAAGAATGGCGCTCATTTTCTCTGCTCCCGTGGCCCAATCCTCTGCAAAAAAAATCCTACTTGGCCCCAGTGAAGGGAAAGTAGATTTTTTTTTTCAAACTTACAATTCAACCAACAAAAAAAATCTCACACCCAGTTCCTCAAGTTTTTTTTTTTTGCTCGGTGGAGGGAATACCACATTGATAGGATATGGACGATCCACGTGTGGCGATAAATGTTGAAGGACTTTGCATATCTTACTGTGGAAAGACGACTGATTCGTGTACCCTCATGTATGTTTTAAGCATTAATGACGCCCTTACGGTCACGTGAGTAACAGAATTTGGACCCAGATGTGGACAGACCACGCAAGTGGCAAAGAAAAAAAGCTTTATCAACAAAAATACAAAGTAGCAACAGAGCGCAGGTGGAGGAGGCGGGGGGGCGGCGACTGTTGTGACTTTGTCTTAGGTTCGGTTCTTGATGTCAGTAGCTATGGTGCTTTCTGTTGTCACTTGCATTTTGTTAGGTAGGATTGGGCATGACCTGATGTCTCTCAGTGTTTGAGCCCAAGTTACTCAGTGACACGTTGTCAATTTGTATTTTTCTATGCAAAGACTTTTTCCACTTTGGTGTCCCCTCTCGCTTCTGGGTTGGTCCAAATTCTGCCCCTCACGTGATACTTTAGAGAACGCACTTGTGACGTTTTACTGAACCGCAGCATGACGTCGGGAGCGGCAGCCCTTGAGTGTCGTGACTGACAACACAACGAAGACAGTCCTTGTTTCTACAGCTTTAATGCATGGCCGCCACAGCTTGAGAGAGATAGACTCTTGTTCCTAAAATAGCGCCAGAGTCCATTGCGTCTCCTTGCCGAGGCCGTGCCGTTGTGAAAACCACATTGATCAGTCCTGGTCCGACTGGTCCTTTTTGTGACTTTGGAAGCTCCGGTTGAGACAATTGAAATACCTCCTGCGGTTTCATGTCTAAGCGCAGTGGGAGAGGCTGAGCTTCAGCAGCCCTTCTGTGTGCATCTTGTAAAGGAGTTTGAACTCAGCGGGCAACTGATGGGCCTCCTGCCATTTGGTGGTGAACTTGGTGCCCTTCTTGTCGTAGTAGTGATAAGGCAGTTCCTTCCCCGTGTTGGGGTCCCACCCGAATGGCCAGAAGCCGTACAAGTGGATCTGGTCGCACATGGACGATGCCAGCGTGTACATCAGGATGCCGGTGCTCAGGCGCTTTGGCGACAGCTGTTTGGTTTTCCAATAGCTGGTGAGTCCATTTGAGAAGAGAAATTAAAAAGAGCGGGTCATGAGACTGCAGACCATGACACAGAAAGGAATGCATCACGTGACTGTGGCGCGATTTATCGTGTTCAATGCAGCCCAACTAGTCTAAATGCAGTATCGTGACTAATATTGCAGTAATAAGAATTAAACAGCAAAATCCACCCATTTTTTATCCATTTCAGGAGGCGGCCATTTTGCCACTTGATGTTGACTGAAAATGACATCACCGTTGCTCAGGTAAGAACCAATCACAGTTCAGCTTGCGAATGTCACATGACCAAACTGAGAAAACAGGCCGGCCGTAATTGGTTGTTGCCTGAGCCCTGAGCGACTGTGACATCATTTTCTGTCGACAGCGATGGGCATCATGGCCGCCCCTGAGATGGATGAAAACTGATTGAGTTGATTTCCCTTTGAAAAAAAACAAACAAAGATGCTGTGTTTTCAGCACAAGCTTGCTGAATCAACAAAGGCTATCTCAATCTAGATTATTCTTTTTTTTTTTTTTTTTTTAGCAAGAATATCAAAAGCATGATCACAAATTAATATTTGGAAGATCATTAACCAAATATCTGATCAGCTCTTTTAGGTGGCATATACGTATGGTCTTCAAATTCTTTCTTTGGTATTTTGCTGTATGTGCGTCACATCGATCATTTTAAATCACACTCCTAACACATCGCCCAACTATCACCATCCTTGCAATTTGCATTTCGTTACATTTTAAACATTGAAAATCAACTAATAATGCTGTATACCATAATTGAGGTCAAATAGAATTCTTCGATGGATTCGTTATAGCGGCGACGACTATTGGCGTCCTTCATCCTCCGCAGGCCGCTGCGCTCGCGACTCGAAACTCCTCAAACGGGCCTCAACAAAAGGCGCTCAGCGAGCGGTTGAGGTGCTAAAAGCCAGCCTGAGCTGCTTAAACGTGCTAAGACTTCCCCAGCAGGTAGATTTAATGGGCTTGCTGAAGATTAGGCTACTGTAAGAGTGGCCCATTCTGCTACTACAACACTAACAACTGGACTTAAATCCCTCTCTCCGGTTTCAACTCTGTGCCATGCCTTTCACTAAATTGTAGTTTCCTTATAATCTGGCTTTGGAGTTTAAATCTCCCCCTTTGCCACACGCACGCGCATGTGCGCACACACACACACCCATCTACAAACACTATAAAAAGACGTCAACATGTGGTCTGCAGGTGTTAATGATAATACACAGTGACAAAATGTCATCTTTGTCGCGAATGCTGTTAAACAAGGAGTAAGAATCAAGAATACAAATAACGCTTATGGACAGATCTCATTTTTCCTTGAGAAGATTATTTTTCAACCAAAACGTAACGTACCTTGGGAACATGGTTGAAATTGTTGTTATAGTTCATTTTTATTTTGTTTTGACTGGTTTTCCCCAGTTCGTTTTTAAAGCATTTAAAAAAATAAAATGCTCATTTTTTAGGGGGGTAGGGGAGGATGTAGTCTCGAGTGTCTTTAGATGTGAGGGTGCATGTCTTACTTGTTAATGTGCTGCATGATGTTTCCAGGCCAGGCCAGCTGGACTTTCAGCTGACCGCGATGTTCCACAAAGAAGTCCACCAGAGTCCTGGTCACTGTGGCTGACGTGTGGAAGAAGAATGCCGGGATCCACAGAATTGCCCCATCCAGCTTCTTCAAGCTCAGGAAGAAATTATTCCTGTCCTGCACCGTCAACAGATTGTTGTAGTACTTCTCTAAGATGCTCGGGTTGAAGGTTGTCATATTTGTGCGCCGCCCGACATCTCGCTTAAAGAACTCCGTTGGCGCAAAGTTGCAGCGGAATACAAAGTCAAACTTCTCAATCTGATCGCCGCAACGTGAGCCGGTGAGGATGCCGCTGTTGCCCACCACCGCGCAGACATTGTAGTGCTTGTTCAGAATCGGCGACACCTCGGGGAGGAGCGAGCGGAAGTTCTCGCCGATGGAGTAGACGTACTTGTGGCTGGAGTAGGCGTAATGCATCAGCTGGCCAATGCGGACTAAGCTGCGCGTTAATGAGAAGTTGTGAGGAATGTCGACATATTGAGAGATTTCCTTCCTGAAAGAAGCGAGGCAAACATGGACAATGTTTCATCACCAAAACTCTTGTTTTTTTTTTTTACCTAAATCTGCCAGCTGCTAAATTCTTGCTAAATGCATATCACTGATTGTTGTTGACATTTTATTAGAAATGGTTATGGCGAACTACCGTCATAACGTCCAGATTCGTTATGTCCCTCGAGGTACGTCGCAATGAGATTCGACTGTTTGTATGTCCAAGTATATATGCTATAATGATGTCATCATGTTATTTTACACGGACGTACGTACCTCTGTTGGATAAATGCTGTGCTGTTGTATCTCCATTTTGAGGAATTCTTGAGGTCTTCGCTAAGAGCATCGGTCAGCGGCGTGAAAACTGGATCCAGATACTTTTGTGCCAATTGGGAGCTAGACAAGGGGAGGGCAAGAGTATTCAAAAAGTTTAGATGAGAGCAAGACAAATAAGCGCAGCAAAAATTGTGACCGCAATTTTGCGCACTGGAATGAAAACTGATCGAAAAACTCGGGAGGTGCGCAATGGCTGAGATGCGTACTCACCTGAGGTCAGGCTTGCGAGGCGGCCTTTCGCTGCAAAAGAAATATGAAAAAAATAAATAAATACAGACTCAGGAAGTCAAACGCAAACCCGTGAAAAAAGCAAATGACAGTATATTGAAACATGCCCCCATGACAATTTCAATTTCAGACATTTGAATACGAATCCGTTTCTGCATCGCTACTCGCGAGTGATATCGTGCAAAGCAATCCACTCTCGATCGTAGTTGCGTATATCGCCAACCGCTACAGTTGAGCCATAGCTCATTTGACGTCACTCACGCGATTCATTTTTGGTTGCATTCATCATCCACCGGTCACAACAGCAAAACGGCGCCGCCGCCGCTTTCTCAGACTTGTGCGAGAGGAAACGCGAGTGTTTGTCCACCGTCCAGCGAAAAGACCTTCAAGTCTAACTCACTCAAAGCATAACCTCGGCCCACCGTGACAGCCAAGCAAGAAGGAAAATGATTACAGCAGGAGGGAAATGAATGGAGTGCCCGTGCTCTCAATCAGAGTCAAGGGCAGTTTGCTGACTTCCAGAAGCTTTGCTAGATCAACTGTGTTTTAGCATCGCACTCTTGACCGCACATGAAGGATTTCAATGGAGGTGGACTGCAAATGGCCCTGCTGAACCCGTGCTGGGACAGTTCCTCTTTGGACAGGAAAGTCTTTCATCTGAGAATGCGGAGCATACACGGCATCATTTCAAGACAAGAGAGAAGGAAGAAAATGGGAGAAACCTAAAGAGGTTTTGGAATAGCTTGAAAGGAAGTTCTTCAATCAATATGTTGTGATATGCAGACTCTTAATCTTAAAACAGTACCATTTAAAAAAAAAGTGGTTTAAGCATCGAAATCTATACATAGACTCCACTTTGATTTGCTTTTCTGGACATCAGAAATAAAAAAATAAAAAATAAATTTTAATCACTGCAATATACTGTATATTGTAACTGAGCAAGATTGTAAGCGTTGACTCGACTTGACTTCCTTGTGACTTGCACATTTGTGACGTCGGCCGACTCTCATCTCTGGTTCGCTGTACAGTAGTACCGATTCACTATCGCCGATGACCGATGCGGCATGCGGTCCGGTGTCTGCAGCCAGGCCTTGGTTTGAGGCTGCACCGAGGCCCTCAGCATTGGACACGAAAGGTTCAGCAAATCGCAACCGCAGTCAACATTCCCCAAATGAAATGACGCAAGCACAACCTTACCCGGAACTCACTCACCGATAGCCCGCGTGGAACATGTACATCCTCGGTCCTCCGTTCGGTCCATATCTGGGGGTGCCGAGAAGGAAGTCCTTCTTAATGGACACGTAGCTGATGAGGGACAGAATGAGCAGCGCCACACTGAACATGACAAGCCCCAGTGCGCTAGCGATGCGCACCATCCTGCCTCGGCGGCGTCAGCGGGTGGCCAAGCCCGGTACGAGGATGCGGGACGAGAGCGGAGGAGACGCGGACATGAAGAGCACAGCCGAGGAAGGGGGGGGGGGGGGGGGGGGGGGCGGTGATTTAAGGGTCTGTTTTATTGTTTATTATCTGAAGCAAGTTCAGTCTTGAGTACTTGTATTGCTCAGAAAATTGTTGTTACTGTTTTTGATATGTGATCTCGAGGCGTGTGCGAAAGGGGGGTGGGGGAGAGAAAAAAAAATTGACAGCATAGCAGAAATAAATCCCGGATAACCTGGTGGCGGTGAAATGACGCGACAGCGATGTCCTTTGCGAAGCATCCTCGGTGTCTGTCTGTCCTTCCTTCCTTCTGGGCTGGTGTCATTAATTAAGACAGCGTCAGCTTTAAAGAGATGCAGCTCTATTGCCACTCTCATCACACAAACAGCCTCCTTACGCCAGGCGGAGCTCCGTCTTCCGCACGTTGGAGCTGCAGGGACACTTCATTAGGTACAGCTGACATAAGAAGGACCGAAACTGGACCGTATATAAATCATAATAACACTCCTATTTACTTTTTTTTTAAAATTAGGGTAACGAGAGGCACAGTGGAGGATTACTCATCGCCGTACATGTACGCTCATTTACCGTTGAAAACATAGACTCTAATTGTGTTCAAAAGTCAAAAATGGATACACTTTCCGCCCTCTGGACATTTGACATGTTGTCAAATAAACTGTAATTGAAGTGGAAAGACCAAAAAAAAAAAAAAACCCAACAACTGTTTTTCGACTTAGTTTTCAAACGCCATGATTGTTTTCACCAAAAAGCGGGCAGGCAGACAACAATTGGCATAAAGACATCAGATAGGCAGGCTGTCACTGCCGCTGACATTTCATCAGTGACCTTTCTGCTGGTCTTAACGCTGGACTGAGCCCACACACACACGTGCGCAAGTCTTTAGGCTTTGTAAATCCTGTCAAACGGACACACAGATTAAGACCCTAAAGCCTAATATCTCCCATCTAATGTATCTTCCACTCTTCCAGCAACACTTGTGTGGCTTTCAGTGCCATTTAAAATCTTTTCAAGTGGAAACAAGACCAGCAAGAACTCACAAAGATTTGCAAACTCAACACTACAGTCGTTATTGTCGTATAACCATTTCTTGGAACGTAGGCTACTGCGTTCTTTTTACACTCAACTCTCAAATGTCGCTGCAATTGAAATGCGTCCGATCAAAGATGCGATATCTCGCATTTGTCTCGTCATTTACGGTAATTGGTTCACTCTCAATAGTCCTCAAGTGTGACTGCGAGTGTGAACGGTGCTTGTTCGTCAACGCGTGTCGCATAAATGTACCCCACCGACTGCCCAAAGACAGCTGGGACGGGCTCCGGCATGCCCTGCGATCCTCGTGAGGATAATGATGGAGGAACGGAATATGGAAAAAAATGTGAATAGTCTTCCCCACTGCACTTTTTGCTGCAAACTACCGTTTGTGTGTGTTTTTCTATTCATTCATCAGCATGTTCTCTTTATGCTTAGGTGGTTGGCGGTTAGAGGATCTCTGCAGCCTCACTCGCAGCGTGTCCAAGGTCACGTTGAAGACGCCAGATTTCATCATTCGTCATCCCAACCTCGAGATTGAACCTGTTACTGTGTTATCGATGAATCACATCACGCTTCCACGTTTGGATGGCAGGTGCGCTGTAGCCCATCCCAGCTGAGGCGCTAACCAATCGACTTTCGAATACCTGCGCCAGAGTAACAGGGAGAGAAAGGCAGAGCTGCTACCAAGCAACCCAGCTGACCAAGAAGGGGTGTCAAGGCTACAGGCAAGAAAAAGAAAAACGGAGCTGAGGATTGGGGGAAAGAACATAGAGTGAAAGATTGACGGAAGGAAAGCCGGCATGATGAGTTCTGAAGAAGGGAGGGCCCAGCGAGCATAAAGGGACGAGGATAAAGCGCTGGTCACAGCCCACTGATTGGAGTCGCTCAGGCCAATCAATTTGAGCAGGTGCGTGACCGTGGCGAGCCGGCATCAATCGCGCACACGTGCGCACAAAGGAATACTCGCTCATTACCGAGGAGTTTAGCCAAAAGCAGAACACAAATACGCTCTCTTTCAAAAAACAAGTGGAGAGCGAAGGACAGTTATGTCATTTTATCATGATTGACATTTCATCACCAAACACTGCCGTTGTTTTAACCCCTCATCTTTTGGTGCGATTAAAATTTGCGCAGTGTGACCACTGCGGCGTATTTTGTTTTTTTTACTCGGATCCAGACCAGACTCCACATGGCGAAGGCATGCTGAGCGAAAGCATGTTTTGCCGACAAGGGGCCACTGCCGCATCAGTCTCATGTGATAGATAGGTTGAAGCATCGCTGACAGCTGGGATTTTAAACAGGATTATCGGACCCTGAGGCTGACGTGATCCGGGCCCGCAGCCCCCCAACCCCCTGCCCCTTCGGAGCTGTCGCATCACCAAGCTAGTTTGGATCAGATTTCTCTCTCAATCAATGTGACTGTAGTTTGAAGATTCCTTTTTCAACATTTTCTGTGTGTCACATGAATAGTGATTAAAAAAAAAAAATGTTAATGTACACAAAAATCTGGGCTGGCCTTTGAGTAGATTGGGATCCTTTTTATGGGATGATTTATGTGACATTTGCACACTAAAAGTGTCACCTCCGTTGAAGGGGTAAATCTTTGGTCACGTATGTGGTGTCAAACATGTCACAGTATGATCGATTCATCTAATTAACTCTTCTGAAGCGTTCACCCTATAAAAATATCTGGGGAAAATAAGTCTGTATTTTTAGTCTTCTAAACAATATTTTATCGTCAAGACGATCTTTGTTCAATGAGGTCATGTAATATGTTTTTTTTTTTTTAAATTAAACCAGGACATCTTTGTTAACTAGATGGCAATTTAAGGAATCAATACCGCAGTTTTAGCATGTACATGAGAACATGTAGTCTTGTGTGCTGACCTCACACCTCTTCAGACGGAATCAACAAGCGCGGTCAGACACATGAGGCATCCCAGACTTCATCTCGGAAAATGAGAATCTGTGAGGTTGATTACGGGCCGATGAAAGTGAAAATGAAAGCAAATGTGATCAAGGGAGAGAGGGGTGATTGACACGGAACGGGAGATGGGGAAAATAGAGATGGGAGCCACTGGCACGGCCACAGAGGAGTCGATGCAACGCAACTCGCTTCATTTCCATCAACCGACCTATTTTCTAAAATCCCTCAAGAAACCTAGCGATATAAAAACACATCATCAATCTTAGTTACATCTGAATGCATAAAGAATTTAAATTAGACTGAGTGTTCAACGGACCGATCAGAAAATGGATATAAACGTGTAAGATTGCTCTCTTCACCTACCTTGAACGCTATAAAACAACATGATGCTTGACAAACACTTGAAAAGAACAATCGTCAATCAACGACTGTGTAATGTGGCCAGCAACGTTCTCAATCAATATCGACTCAAATACTCGTTTATACACGCCATAACCGTTGACAATGCAGAGTAGCTTAATGATTGCCTGTGACTCAGTGACACACAAGTCATTGTTTCCTTGCGGTTAACACGATCAGCCATTGCTGTCATCCTCGTTTACTTTCTGATTATTGCTATCACGGTGGATTCAAGAACAATGGCTACGCCCTCAGGACATCCAACGAACGACACGTTCTTGTCTGTCTCCATTTGACTGGATCACCCGATTGTGACTGTGTAGCCGGGGACCGGTTGCTTCATCGTGAATCATTCACTATTAAACATTCTGGAGATAAGTTACAGCTCGATGATATGGACTAGCCTAGCTAAAAGCTGGAAATGCCGCGCTTAAAAAAATGTCTACGAGGCTTGAAAGAGTATATTGACAACTAGTATGTGATCATGATTTCGTACGATGATGTGCAGTATACAGCATGAGACGATTGTTTGTGTGATTACTCTTTGTATGCTAAATCATTCACTATTAAACATTCTGGAGATAAGTTACAGCTCGATGATATGGACTAGCCTAGCTAAAAGCTGGAAATGCCGTGCTTAAAAAAAATGTCTACAAAGCTTGAAAGAGAATATTGACAACTAGAATGTGATCATGATTTCGTATGATGATGTGCAGTATACAGCATGAGATGATTGTGTGTTTACTCTTTGTATGCTCATAATTTATTGTTTTAATTGTCTTGGTTTTGGTATTTCGGATTTTCACTTGGGCTAGTTAGCATGGCCTCCCCTTGTGGAGTTTGCATGTTCTTCCCGTGCCTGCGTGGGTTTTCTCCGGGTACTCCGGTTTCCTCCCACATGGCCAAAACGGCCTCGGTAGGTTTTTGGGAACACCTTACAACATGGCAATGACTGTGACCAGTCTGCAAAATTCGACCAGCATTCGTTTGAGGAGCTCGAGCTGTCAGCTGGAGGGATGATTTAGATGTCAGGAAAACAAAGCCGCAAGCTTGTAAACAATGGCGACGCTCCCAAAGGTGGATACAGTCATGGCAGCGGTTTAATCAGACGATAGGTCAACATTGTTCGCTTTTCTTCAGAAAAAAAAAAAAAGGCTCTTTTGTGTAGAATCACTTTGTTATTACCGAACAAAGCATTCCTATCCCAACACACACTAACAAAAGATCTGTGTTGCTGGATCTTAAAAAAAAAAAAGGAGAGCCTTCAACATAGCGGACTACATATTTTAATTGAGGAAAAAAAAGGAATGGAAAAATGTCATTGTGCAGCTCCGTTGTGGTTTAAAGCCTCACCTCCACGTGTACAGTCCACCCACTTGTCTTCCTCATATGTTGTAATATGTAGAGATGATGACCTATTGATTTCTGCTTTAGGCACGTTTGACAAGCAGGTGGCTGCTGGAATACACTCAGCGCGTAATCTCATTTGTTCGCTAATTAGCACTTGACTTACTACACTGAGACCGGGGCGCTGACAGCGACAGGCAAGAGATGACTGATGGGTCTGGAAACGTACACGCGGTGAAGATTCCTCTTATTTGGGCCAAATTTTTCGGCGAAAATAGGCTAGTTAGCGATAGCATTAAGCTCGTGGACCGAAAGGCAAAGCTATGTGGTTGTTTTAAAATACACAAAGTGTTGGTATGTATGCAGGGTTGTCCACTGTGGTCAGAAAACACAATATTCATCCGTACATATATAGATACGTCCTTCAATCGTGACATTATATCTTTCCGCGGGCCATTTTTAACGCAGCGCATACCTCACTAGAAGTAAGTGCATATGCATCGATCATGTGTTGCGGACCCCAACAAATATGCACATTGGACGAGAGCATAAAGTGCGAGCGCCCGCGCCTAAGCGTGCTCTAACGAAATGGAGGGGCCTAATCACCTCACGGGGAGGAAACCTCGTCTCCTTCCGCCGCCTTTTAACATTAAGGGATATTAACGGCCCCCAGCGCTCCTCCGTTTCCTACAGAGAAATGAAATACATCATTAATGGTTTATCACAAACACGGCTAATGCCCGATGCAGACAGACCTCTTACCATTAATAAATGATAGCACGCGGGGGCGGGGTGTTTTGAAAGCTGACAAAGCTAAAGGGGTGGGGGGCATGGGAATAACGTCTTTGCCCCGTCGCCTTGTTTAACTTTTCCAATTAAAAGCGGAGGCTTACTGTATTAACCCCGCGCCCACGCCTGCCATTTTTCCAGGCTAACATTGTTTTGTAGAGGGCCACGGGGACGCCTAAGCAGCCGTATTTCAATCCCAAACTGGCAGCGGTCCTTGCGCGGTGACAGCAAACGGCAGGCGCGATGGTGAATTATGGGACCTGGATGGAGAGGGCAGATCATACGTTTGGATCTTGTCTGGCTTCCCATCGACCATGATGAACGCTGCAGCCTTGTAACACACGCCCATTTTACTCTCCTCCACGACCGTTGACTGTAAAAAAAAAAAAAAAAATCTTCTGTCGTATCTTGCAAGTGCTAACAACACTGCACTAACATACTAAAAACGTGTCCGTGTTTCACCTCGATGGCAATTAACTTGATCGTCTACTTTTTGATATTTTTGGTGGTATCTTATGAAATTTAGACCTGTTGCTACATCATTCGACCATGATGAACGCTGCAGCCTTGTAACACACGTCCATTTTACTCTCCTCCACAACCGTTGACTATTAAAAAAAAATAAAAAAATCTCTTCTGTAGTATCTTGCAACTGCTAACAACACTGCACTAACATACAAAAACGTGTCGGTGTTTCACCTCGATGGCAATTAACTTGATCGTCTACTTTTTGTGATATTTTTGGTGGTATCTTGTGAAATTTAGACCTGTTGCTACATCACCTCTGAATGACGGTATTCATGAAGATTGAAAGGGTCAAACAGAT
Organism: Hippocampus comes; assembly: GCF_001891065.2. Classification (NCBI taxonomy): domain Eukaryota; kingdom Metazoa; phylum Chordata; class Actinopteri; order Syngnathiformes; family Syngnathidae; genus Hippocampus; species Hippocampus comes. The sequence continues at coordinate 288,795 of NW_017806065.1, read as the reverse complement.
TGAGTTGTTCTCGTGTGCTGCTATCGTCCTGGAACCCCAAATCTTTGTCAAAGATTCGTAACTTGCATCTTCTTTCAAGGACACGAGGTCAAGGTTTCAAAGTGGCGTCCCTCACCCTGCTTGTCTTCATCATACTCGTCCTGACATTGAGAAGAACATGTGCCGCTGCCGAACACATTGTAAGGTCAGGCCACCAAGATATTAGATTAGCTCCAGAAAGGTGCAGTAATTAAAAAGTCACCACATCATTGCGCCGTCGACAAATTACATCACGGTGACATTGTCGTCATAAGTCAACGGCAATCTAATACTGAAGGTTATGTACGGGCAGTACCTTGCCACAGTGAGGGACACCAGGTTTGGGATTCTGGAGCAACGTTAAACTGACGGTTAAAAAAAAAAAACAAAACAAATAAATAAGAAAGAAATCAAATACAGCCTTGCTACAGAATAGATGCAGACTTTTTTTCCGTTTTTTTTCCCCCAAAGCAATGGCTGCAACGACCTCAAGCGTCCCCAGGTGGTCCAAGATAAGAGGGAGCACATACTCCCAAATCTGGTTTCCTTCACTGGCGCTCAGTACATTTTAGATTTCTTGTCTGTTGTCTTGAAATGACCTCGCCTCAGCTTACCTGTCTGAGCTCTTCCACCCCAACGCACCTGCCTGTTGCCTCAGTTCTATGGACCAGATGCTCGTGAAGGCGTCGAGGACTAAGTGGAGCCTCAAAAGGGATTGAGCATTTTCTCTTGCCAGTCCGACCCTGCACCTCTGCACTGTGAGGCGGACGTGCTCACCAGTCGACCAGCGCGCCGCCCCAGGCGAAGCTGGATTAACATGAAATTGACATGAACAGATAAACAGCGGTTAAGGTAAACCTGTGTTTTCCTTTCGGGTTATTTCTGCTGGGGGATGTCTGAGCTGTCAATCATGTGGATGCACTCTCGGGAAGTCAGCCCTCATGCTCTATTTGATTCCATTGCCCTGTTCCCATGCCCTCACACACTGAAAGAGAATTAGCGAGTAAACACACACACACACACACACACACACACACACACACACACACACACACACACACACACACACACACACACGACGC
>NW_017806065.1:226521-282537 GCF_001891065.2 Hippocampus comes | reverse complement strand
TTCAAAGTGGTGTTCCTCACCCTGCTTGTCTTCATCATACTCGTCCTGACATTGAGAAGAACATGTGCCGCTGCCGAACACATTGTAAGGTCAGGCCACCAAGATATTAGATTAGCTCCAGAAAGGTGCAGTAATTAAAAAGTCACCACATCATTGCGCCGTCGACAAATTACATCACGGTGACATTGTCGTCATAAGTCAACGGCAATCTAATACTGAAGGTTATGTACGGGCAGTACCTTGCCACAGTGAGGGACACCAGGTTTGGGATTCTGGAGCAACGTTAAACTGACGGTTAAAAAAAAAAAACAAAACAAATAAATAAGAAAGAAATCAAATACAGCCTTGCTACAGAATAGATGCAGACTTTTTTTCCGTTTTTTTTCCCCCAAAGCAATGGCTGCAACGACCTCAAGCGTCCCCAGGTGGTCCAAGATAAGAGGGAGCACATACTCCCAAATCTGGTTTCCTTCACTGGCGCTCAGTACATTTTAGATTTCTTGTCTGTTGTCTTGAAATGACCTCGCCTCAGCTTACCTGTCTGAGCTCTTCCACCCCAACGCACCTGCCTGTTGCCTCAGTTCTATGGACCAGATGCTCGTGAAGGCGTCGAGGACTAAGTGGAGCCTCAAAAGGGATTGAGCATTTTCTCTTGCCAGTCCGACCCTGCACCTCTGCACTGTGAGGCGGACGTGCTCACCAGTCGACCAGCGCGCCGCCCCAGGCGAAGCTGGATTAACATGAAATTGACATGAACAGATAAACAGCGGTTAAGGTAAACCTGTGTTTTCCTTTCGGGTTATTTCTGCTGGGGGATGTCTGAGCTGTCAATCATGTGGATGCACTCTCGGGAAGTCAGCCCTCATGCTCTATTTGATTCCATTGCCCTGTTCCCATGCCCTCACACACTGAAAGAGAATTAGCGAGTAAACACACACACACACACACACACACACACACACACACACACACACACACACACACACACACACACACACACGGCAGTTTGTTTGTTAGAACGTTGCATCGGTTTGAGAAGTGTACCAAACAAAAGCAAAAGTCCTGCAAATGAAATTTCTTCAATAAATCAATCACTTGCCTTCATGGGATACTGGAATGCTCTCTTGAAAGCATGAGCATGCAGCAAGATGGTGGACTCTTCCAGCACCTAATAACACTAAAAAAAAAAATAATCATACAGCTCCGAAAAGGCTCGCCCTAGGGTGTGAACTCTCCATTTGTTCGAGAGTGTCTGTGTGTGTGTATTTCCCAGAGCAGCGTCCATCTATTACATTTTAAGGAAGGTTAAATGAACACATGGCTGAAGACAGAACCAGAATACAAAAACAAAAGGAGGCGCAGTGACAGCATTTCTCACCTTGTGTGTGTGTGTGTGTGTGTGTGTGTGTGTGTGCGTGTGTGTGTGTGTGTGTGTGTGTGAGGGAGTGGAGAGACGGGCTGAAAACAACGGATCAATAGGTTTACTGTGGCCTGCAGCCAGTAGCTGGAACATCTAGCTGCTCCTGTGTGTGTGTGTGTGTGTGTGTGTGTGTGTGTGTGTGTGTGTGTGTATCGAGAGAGAGAGAGAGAGTTTCCCACTCTTTTCCCTCCTCATCAATACATCCATTGAGTCAGCCCGAAGGGTCCGGGACCCCCCACGGTGATCACATTTATTTTTAGAGAGCTGACAACTTTCACTGCAGGGCAGATGAATGCGGCATGCGTTCTTATTGTCGCGGTAATACATCCAGCCAATGCGAAGATGGTCAACACGTCAGACCATTGACATTTTTGGGGTCTTTTACAGGAACAACTCTCTTAAGGTTTCCAATTGGTTGAAACGGCTGACAAATTGTGGCCGTTGGAGTGCCTGTTCCATGGACCGACACTTGCCTGCAGATGCATTGTTGGTTCAAAACCACAACTGATAAGGACGCACACTTGACAAAATTCAGTAGCCTCTGATTCTCTCTCTCTCTCATACATGGGCATCGCACACAGTTTCACCCTGAGTGGTTCAGGATATTACCTATCAACTGGAGCTTGATTAATTAGCCTTTAATAGGTTGTCATGTCACTGAACAGTCAAGTGACAGCACCCTTGAGGGCGCTGTCACACCAGAGTGAGGCAGAGGACACCAGAGCGAGAGGACGCAAATGAATGTCAAGAGGAGTTAGAGAAAAAAAAATATACTCAAGAATATTGCAGTGGGGGGGTCCATTTTTTTGTAACTATTGGCTATTTTTGCAAAACTCTTCACAAAAAAGACAAATTCTGGAAAGTTGCATTTTGTACATTGTCATATTCTTTTTTCTGGGAGAGCAAGCTGCTTGAATACGTGAGGCCGACGTACGCCAACACAAACAGATCGCTGCAGGCCGAGTTCATTGGAGTCATGTCGATGTTTTGTCTTTAATCAGCGGTGTTTTTAATGCTTGTAATCAAAACTACCCTCGAGGGGAATGAAAAGCATATTCAATCAAATTGAATTGCTCTTCTCTGCAATTTCTGACCTACCAGGCACAGACAGACAGTTAATAAAAAGGCTATTTGTCAGGCTGTCGCCACTCGTGCCTCAAATCAATGAAGACTTAAGAGTCTTCCCCTTCTCTACGAGACTGGGACACAAAGTGCACAAAACATGTGAATGTTCGACTCTCACGGCGTTCGGCAGAAATGAAAGGAACGGATCCGTCAGCCGTGGGCAATATAATTATATTTTTTTCCATATCATTTATACAGAATGGCTCATCATACCGGGGTGCTGTGGGGGGCATGTGAAAGAAAACACCCCAAGTCTGCCAAATTACCAAACCAAACTCAAGATGCGACACTTTTTATGCCGCCCGCACGTGAGCCTGCCTGTGAAAAAGTGAGCCCATATTCTCATCTTGTGCCAACCAGCAGGTGTTTTGGTCGAATTCATAGAAACGCTGCACTATATGCACAAACTAAGGCTAAAAAAAAATAAAACAAATAAATGTGAAAATCAAATGTCACGATCGGGAACTGTGACGATAAGAAGCAAAGGTGAGGGACAGCTGTTTTAATGTGAATAAGAAGAAAGGCGGCGCATTGAGCATTGATTGCGGGAACGTGATGGAAATGCTTTCTTTTGCGAAAGGAAATGAGTTTTCCGACGTCGCTAAATCACCTCAATCACGGTATACGGTTTGCCGCTTTGGTCATACGTTTCTTGTAGGGATCATTACAAGACTCGAGGAGGAGGGGAATCTTTAAGTTTCAAAGTAAAGGAACTGATGATGAAAACATGAAACCACAAATGATGTTTGAATACAATAACGTCAGCAATAGTTCAGCAAGTGAGAATACCTGCGAAAATTTTGTCCTGTGCCAAATCCAACACGAGCAAACGGAGAGATAATCCAAGGAGGAGTTTTTTTTCCCTCATAATTAATAAATGAAAAATGTCGTTAGTGCATCTGAACAATAGAGTTGTTAGCGAGAAGCAGCGATTGATTGGGTGATGGGATGAAGAATGGCGAGATGGAGGCGATGGAGGTCAGGGCTGAGGATGGGGGGGGGGGGGGGGGGGGGGGGGGGGGTTATGCTGTTTGCGCTGATGGCTGTTTCAAATTTTCACCCTCATTGAGAACAAAGGAGTCTCCCGAGCCTCATCATTACTGATAGACACTTAGCACCATCCTGACGTTTAAAAAAAAAAAAAAAAAAAGCAGGGGGCATGAACGAAAATATGGAGAGGAGAAAAAAAAAAAGATGGCCAAATGTGAAATCGGAGATCGGTGTCGAAGTGTACGAGGCACTAAACTGTAAATGAGAAACGAAGAAAGGAGATGGAAAAAAAAAAATGAACATAGGCCCGAGATAGTGCCGAGAGTGAACCCCGTTTATTGCGAGGGATGTGTTGCAGAATTTTCTTCTCCAGTTGTTCACAAAAAGAAACCAGCGTTGTCCGCAGAATGTCACTTTACAAGCAACTTGCAATCTAACGGAATTACTTTGAAAGCAAGTAATCCGTAATTTGGCTTTTCATCGTAACCGTGGCAACACTGGGATAAGGCAGACACGATTAAACTCACGAGATGGGTCACACTTTCAACTAACTAACGTGTAGATTTCACTCATTAGAATTCAAGCGCTTTCAGTTTTGTACGTATACCCTGCAGTCACGTAGGTGTGTGTGTGTGTGTGTGTCTGTGTGTGTGTGTGTGTGTGTGTGTGTGTGTGCCCGCCGAGTCCCATCCATTAGTGATAATGAAGAAAAAGGGATGCTATTAGCTGTTAATGGACAAACACACAACCACATTGCAGTCACACGCACACTCTCACACACACACACACACACACACACACACACACACACACACACACACACACACACACACACACATACACACACACACACACGTATATATACTGTATTGTCTAATGGGACCATTACTCGCACCGTCATTCCCATGTTGTCAAAATCAGACTTGCAAAATAAAAACTCCGCACACAGCTCTCTAAACGTCTCCAAGGACAGGAAGTGAAGTGTTAGGCCGACACGGAAGGGGCCGTCGGACTCACTTAGTCCATAACGTACTCGTACGTGGGTGAGTGTGTGTGTGTGTAACGATGAGATGCAGTCTGGGGAATCCAAAGTGCCGGTTGACTTTTTCAAAACGGTCTTCTCACCTCACTTGTCATCCCTCCATCTATTCCTCCTTTTGCCTTTCGCTTCCCTCCCGGTTGTTGTTTTGACTGTCCGTCCTCCATCTCTTCCTTTTCCGCATTCCCCACTTTCCTTTCTGGCGCTCTCCCGCGCTCCCTAAATGCTCGTCTCTTAGCTTCCTGCGCCTCGCCTCTCTTCACACATCAAACCAGTTTAAGAGACAGTACATTTCATCCTCCTCGCCTACATCTCACTTCTCGACGTCTCTCCTAACTTATTTTCGCCTCCTCTTCATTTTCTTTCCCACACCTCTCACCCGACATTTCTTTCTTTTTGCCGTTTCCTATATGCTACATACGAAATATACAATCTCTATTGGCCAAGTACGTAAAAAAAAAAAAAACATACAAGTGCGTTCTGTAGCATGAGCCAAACTAGTATTGAGGAAAACAAAAGCAACTTTAAGAAGTACAAATGAGAGAGTCATCAGGCTGGAATTTTATGCAAAAAAAAAAAACAAAAGAGAGAAACAGACCTTGAGGCACCGACTGCTAACATCAAAGTTCATAGCAAACCATCACCTCAAAACAATGAAAATAGAACTCCATTTACTGGAAATGATTGAGTGGCCATTTCTTCTTTGCCCACCCTGTCTCGGCCCCCCCCCCCACTTTTTGTCTGAGCTGAGGGTGGGTGTATTGATCCGTACACTCGCACCAATCTTCCACCTTAACCAGTCCATGTTCACGCCAGGCACATCCTGCCAGCCGCCGTCGCTGCTGCCGAGCTTCCGGGTTTAATAGACCCGAGGAATCCGGTCAACAGGACACTTCGAACCCGGAGGTGACAAGCTTGCGTTTGTACACTGTGTCTGAGGACACGCATCGTTGTTATTTGTTATCCTTGTGGTGTCTTATGTTTGCGATGAGGCGGAAATGACGGTCTGAAACGATTTTTTTTCAGGTGTGACGGCATTGCAAAATTTGCCATTTCGCTGGACCGTGTAGCGTATACAATGTAAATATTTCGTGCTTCATTTCACAAAACTCCTTTTCATTTGGGCACTCGGAGGCAAATTTGTCCAGGGTGCCCAATCTCCTTCAACCCAAAATATTAGACGGGAGCGGGATTTCACAAAAGCGCAACCGGAACCGTTTTTCTGCTCTTCCCGTATTGAATATTCACCCCATCCGCGACCGCACGTGTGTACATGCACTCCTCAATTCAGCCCGCTCCCCAGCTTCAAGAACAAACTCCAGTCTCGTCAAAGCACATCCAGTCCCGGTTTTGATCTCCTTCTCGCCCCGGCACTTAACATCGACTTTCTTCTCGTATTCGTTTTAAACATTGACACACGAGGACTTTGTCCCACGTTTAAGTATGCGCAGATCCCTTTCTCGGGATTAATGAGAATTTAGCAGGTTGGCGGCCGCCGTGTTGAGATGTGTCAGGAGGCGCTGAGAAAAGACGCGGGTGGATAAGGGCGCCACTTAAAACCGTTTGTAGGGATGAAGATCGTTAAGTGGGCGGTGAGTGTTTTAATCCGGAATTCAAATTCAAACAGGTGGAAAGGAGAAGTAGCATACATGATGGACAGGATCTATCTAGAACGCCGGTACAACATCAATGGGGAAGATTGCAATTTAATTCCGTCCGTTTATTTCATATTTGTCATAACTGTTAATATCGACCTAAAATAATTGGTGGAAAAAACACAAGTGGGGCCATCGAGGCCCCATTTTGTACAGGATGTGCCGATGTATAATGAGCAGGTCCCGGGTCACAGACCTGCCCCCCAGGGGGTACAAGAACGCGTGTCAAGGAAGGCTGTTCAAAAAAGGGCAAACCTCCCATCCCCGCTCCTTTCAATTTCACCCGGCCTTTGCATCAAAAGACTTGAAACACGACTGCATCATTTCTGGTCTCGCAGGCCATAATCATGACACGGAAGGAGCGCCCAAATGTCTTCCGAAGCACAAAAAAGAAGCGTCATCCCCCCCCAGCAAACTCCAGCACCTTAAACGCTGTTAGTAACGTTAAGCCCACGATAAGCTGCAGCGTGGCTCAACACACGGATTGATAATTGAAAAGTAAAGCGGCGGCGATTAATTTTGGAGGGCGCGGCGGTTTTAAAAGAAGGCCGCGGCCCCCGTCGTCCCGGCAGTTGACGTGAGAAACCTCGGCGAATCAAAGCTGCGGCCGGTCTCTCGGGGGGGGTTTCCGCCCGTCCATCCTCCATCGCTCGGCTCGGTTTTAATGCCCACCTGAGGGACTAAAGGGGAGGGAAGCAGAGGCTCTCTGACTCCGCGTCGATACTTTTGCTTTCCAGCTGAGCAGAATCACAGCCGCTCTGCTCTTAACTAATCGAAATCTAAAGCCCACCCGCTCCACTTCTCTCCTCTGTTCTTCCTCGCGCTCCACTTTTCTCTTCCTCCTCGCCAACTTGAGGAACAAACTCCGAGCTTGTCGGCGCTAAACACACATATGGTCTCCTTTTGATCTCCTTCTCGCCCGGCACTTAACATCGACTTTCTTTCGCATTCGTTTTAAATGTTGACACACGAGGACTTTGTCTCACGTTTAAGTATGCACGGATTCTTTCTCAGGATTAAAGACAACTGGCTGCCATGTTGAGATGGGTCAGGAGGCGCTGAGAATGGCAGATTAGGAAGCGCGGCACTTTTAAAATAGTTTGTAGCTATAAAGGTCTCCATGTTTGTTCTTCAAATGGGAACGATTCTTTTTTTTGTTTGTTTGTTTTTTGGCCTTTTTATAAATGAGCTATAAACGGGTTATAAACTCAAATCTTACTTCAGAAGCGCTTACTTTAGCAACAGTCCGAAGAATATTTTGTTGACCTCATATGCAAATGTTTTTCACCACACAAATCTGTGTTCCAAAAACAAACGTAACCCATCAAAACGCCGGTAAAGCATCAATATTTTGTAAGATAGAGTATCGATTAGCAGGATATCCTTTGCTAATCTTTTTATCTCCACAAAAAAAAATATTTGGAAGGCTGAAACTTTGGGAACGTCAATAACTGAAAAAGACACACACTGAAGCAACTCATCTTTTGGATTAGAACCAAAAGCCTGTTTTGAGTCCCACCGAGAGAAGTTCAAGATCCCGCAAATTTTTTCTTGAGAGTAGCGAAAGGTTCGGGCTTGGCGGCAGAACAAAAGGTCATCGAGTGCTTGCCGATCACGGGCGAAACCTTCTCAGCGGTGGAAGACGTGACGGTGTGATGAGGAACACTGACCTTGCGACCTTTTTTTCATTTAACACCCTTTACAGTCAAGAGTCCCGACATCTTGTCTCCACTCACTTTTGTGTTGTTCATCGAAGGCCTGCGTGATGGAGCAGATACACTTGTGCACTAATCAATACATGTTGACACTTGCCTGCGCACGGATAGCGAGCCTAACTCATCGGGGTTTGTTTATATTTCCCAACCAGTAATTTTTCACAAGAGATTTATTTTTGAAAACCTCAGGAAAATACAATAATGCAGCCGTTACTTAAAGCATGCTATTGAACGTCGATTGCTGGGCTAACCGAGAGTAGTCTTTTTTAAAAAAGAAAAAACAAAACAATGGACTACAGACACTTCATTAGTCTAGAATCAGAAGAAAAAAAAAGAATCAAAAAAAATTAATCGTGATTCATGAGTGAGCCGCATGTAGGAAGGATATAAGTGATGCAAAAACAAGTCTGTCGCGGTTCCATCTTTATTAGTCACACGGTGAAAACAAGAACACAGCTTACCACAACACAATGATTCGATACACGGTGGATTCAAACTGTGTTTCAGAGAGGCCGCATGCAAGCACGATACACGCAAGTTACTAGCACGACTCCACATGAGCACAACACGCTGCACATTCAACACACCGCCACAGAATATCATACAACGCTCCAGGACGAGTCCGCCCTTGATCGTACGTTTGTCTTCCGGCAACTGAGGCAGAGTTAATAAAACTGATTATTTAAAAACCTCTTGAGTGGAGGTGATTGCAATTTACTGCATTCTACCAGAATTCATTTGAAAAAGGGAAGGAGAGAGACATGTTTTGGGAATGTCATATTTTTTTTCCCCTGACAATTGATTTGAAGATGAGGATGCTGCGGCACAGAGAAAAAAAAGTTGGTAAAATGGATGGAAAATGTGCGTCGCCTTTGTCAACATTTGCCATTGTAATCCGGTTGAGTGGAAATAAGGTGATGTGATGTCACGTGATGCCAACCGGAAGGCTTCTACCGCATTGCATCATGCCACCGTGAGGCGACTTCGGTTCACTTCCTCCATCAAGAAATGTTTCCACTTTTTTTTTTTTTTGGATGACTGATCCTCCTCACTTGTTACTTACTCTTCAGCTCTTCCTCTTTGCCTTCGTTTTCTCACCTTCTGTCCCCAGAGAGGCAAAAAAAAAATAAAAAGGAAAAAGAAAAGGCTTTTTTCCAAAGCTTTGAGTATGCTGGAGAAAAACCATGATGAGGATCTCAATGCCCTCTGGAATTACGATGGATATAAAAAGTCTACACACCCCTGTTCAAATGCCAGATTGTGATCTAAAAAAAATTGTCCCCCGCCCCCCCAAAAAAGTATATTTTTGCTTCTCTATTTACCTGTAAAGGTGATGGGTCAGATTAATAGTGGAAAAGATTTGGAAACGTTCTACAGTATACTGTGGACCCCCCTGCACCCAGTCGCTCTCTCTCTCTCTTTTTTTTTTTTGTTTTTAATTAATCGCAAAACATTCAAAAAAGCGGTGTGCACACTTTTTGTCGCCAGTGAGGAAGTCTCAAGAGCAGCCTGATGAGCTACTGGATTTTCTTTTTCTTTTTTTTTTGGATCTAAACTGACACGAAACTTGTGAAAAGCTTTGACACTTGTGTTTACAGGTGTGCATCAGTGTTAGAAGCTTTCTGACACCACCACGGGAAAACTGACTGAAAACAGAGGGCGGAAACCAAGGAGTGTCGGGAGAGTGGAGGTGGAACTGGTAAACACTACCAGAAATCTTTTCCCAAGGTAAATTCTCACTGCCTAAATGAGATGACAGTTCAAATTTACTCACAGGCCCAATCACTTTAGAAATAGATCGTATCCACGTCCCCGCAAATATTGACGTCTTTCTCCATAAAACACTGCATGAAGCAAAACATCACAAAGCAAAAAGGTCCGGGTGGTAACGATGATTTGCAAAAATAAATAACTAAAATCATCACAATTGTTTTTCACTGTTTGTATCAATTTCAGGTTGGAGGGTCGCAGCATTTAAGCGGCAAGTGTGCAAAGCGCAAAGCTACATTGGTAACTGACGAGAGACATGGCGAGAGGCTCTTTTCATTGTAAAGCTGTCGTCAAATGAGTACGTTTGTTTGCTTGAACACGGATGACCGGAGGAAGTCATTGCCACGTGGAGAATCAGCCAGTCACATGCACCACAAGAGACAACTAAGATGCGCAAGATTCATACGAGACGACATTATATGTAAGATTGGATATTAATACTGTACATGTTGGGATTTCATTGCGTGGAATGAAGAAAAGTGGGGACAGGGGAGGAAGCGTGTTATCAGCATGACAAAACGGCATATCTGAAATGTCTGAACATCTAGCGGTATTTATTTATTTATTTTAAAATCAGGACCACAGCTCATACTCCCGCTGTTAAATGTATTTAATCAAAGTCCGTTCATGTAAAGAGTCCCGACATTGAAACGCGGGCCGAGGAGCTGTGGTGTAAATGTCTTCAAGTGACTCCAAGAGGGAGCTGCTTCGTCACGTTTTGATTGCACGTGGTGAAATGTGCAATTAACGGCAACACTAATAAATGTTTTCTCATTCACACCAGGCATGCGGACATCGTCATGGAGCGAGTGTTGACAACTCATATTCACATTAACATGCCCCGTTCAGAGCAAGTGGGGCCACCTTAAACCCGAATTTAAGAGAGGAAGGACCACTCTACAAGCTGATCCTTTCTGCTCCCAGAAAGGAGGCGCAACGATAGCCGACGCAGCGGCTGACGACACGGATGCGCGATCAAAACCCAACCCCTATTTTGATGGCGCCCACTCGCAAGCATATCTTGCTCACAGAAGTCAAGCGAAATGATTTATCCCGTCATAAAATAAAACGGTGTCCTAAAACTTCCATATAATGAATAACACCTAATTTGCTAGCGTAACATAGGCTGACATCAAATAAATAGAAAAGAGAAAAAAAATGCATGGACCACTCCTGACTCCAACTGTGACGAAGGAGGAAAAAAAAAAACGAGCAAATCATTAGGAATGACTAGAAGTTATAAATTACTAAAACAACATGAACATAAATCAGAGCGTGAGCCTTGTTTTTCAGCCAATAAATAAATTAGCAGGTGAATTCATTCATGAGCATCACTGTGGGAGATAAAACACTCATATATACACACACACACACACACACACACACACACACACACACACACACACACACACACACACACACACACACACACACACATAAACCTAAATTCAGAGTGGCTTCGTTCTTTCCTAACTGTAAGTCTTCCGATAATTTCTATTTAAAACGGTGCGCTTGCTTTTAAGCCTTCAATCTGAGCCTCATTCTACATGATTTTGAAAATAAAACTTTTGAGAGTCCCGATTAGCTTTTCCGCCGTGGCCTCACCGCAAAACCTCAAAGCTCCACGTTGATGCGATTTCTCCAAGAAGCCAATCCCCTTTAAACCATGAAGCGGTGCTCCTTGCCATCATGCGCCATCAGGATGACATTACGGTTGGAGGTCCAGATGAGGCGGGCCAGCTTCAAGTGGTTCTGGGAGCCGGGAGATGCCGGCTGCACTGGGGGAACCTGGTAGGTCTTAATGCAGCGCAGCTGGGGGGCTGAATTCAACATGCCGATGCTTCCCAGCAGACTGGTGTTCATCTGGATTGGGACAATTCCCCGCACCCCCACCCACAAAAGAATACTCTTTACTAAAGGTCAATCTTTCAAGAAACAATTTTCTTGTAATCTCTCGCACATTGACAGAAGGACACACACATGAAATCATAGACACCACTCGTGCAAGCTAAATCGACCAACTGCTATGGCCTTATTCGCCATTTTATGATGTTTTTGACTCAGTGACACAGAGATGCTCTCATTTGGAAGCTAGCTAGCCATTGGCAGACGATCAGCTAATAACTTCCACCGCTGCCAACGGCGGTCTGGACCTTTCTCTGCATCGTCTTGAGAAATTTACTGCTCTGCTTTCTCCAGCATCGACCCCACAAGGAGCCTCGCCAGCCTATCAGACCTCGATTGGACTCTTCCATCACGTAGCTGTTCAAGCCAGCTAGCTATTAGGTGAGGGGCCAACGCTTGCTAATCCCTAACATGACGCTCCACACACGACTCAACACTTGAAACATTTTAAAAAGCTATTTATACATGCAATTATGAACATTTTCATGGAGTATCGACCATTCCGGCTGGTCATTGATCACTTATTGGCCATTGAATAGAGTCATGTAAAAAGTAATGGGTGCATCTTGTTCACCTGCCAGAAGGAGATGTGACTGTCAGCGTTGGAGTAGGTTGCCAGGTAACGGCCGTCGGGGGCAAACGACACCGCCGTGATTGGACCCTTATGACCGTGGATATTCTAGACAGAAATGGAGAGGAAGTCGCAGTTACGAAAAGTCAACTCTTCTATTCGGAAGAGAGCCACTTGAGAAGAGGGCATCGTATTCTTGAAAGTATCTCAATCAGTGACTTGTTGAAGCAGTTTACAAATCCTTTCTTTGGGTTTTAGTTGCCGTCACGCCGCCTTAACTTCACCCGCCGATAAATTGTATTTTGTGTGAATAAAGATACAACAAAGAACAAATGGTGGCCCTTGTTGAAATTTCATTGCGACAAAGCAGAAAATCTCTGGGCTTTTTCTTGACACTAAGTGTTTTGCTTTGAGCAAGATAATTCCATCAGGTGAGGGGCAGCGTGCTGCCATTCGCCGCCAGAACCGGCGAGGCGAAATAAAGCTACGCGGCACCGTAGGTAACCAAATAAAGTGTCCCAACAGATGAAAGGTGTGTAACACAATAACGGCCCTCGCAGAAATCTCCATCCCGACACGGCCTGCGTCTGGGATTAGAAATGTGCGCCACTCGATGAGATTAAGGCACGTCGCCTTGGGCGCCAAAGACCCCGAAATTATAGCCCATCTGTGGTTGTAGGGAAGAAAAATGTAACACCGCGATGAAATGAAAATCTTCGGTTTTTACCTGGTTCTCGCCCTTATATTAGATCCCAGTTGTGTTGGGTGAAATCGTTGATTTTTTTTTTCCAGCCTTCCAAGCCAATCTCTCTCTTTTCAAACTCTCTTAATCGCGTTTTCCCCCCTCAATCTTTTCACTTCAGTCTTCGGTTTCCATTGCCGTATTTCAGAGAACATCCCAATCCCTCTTTTCCATTGCTTTCCCCCTCAGCGCTTTTATGTGATGTCAAAACAGATGGATGCACAATTCCAGTGGAGAAACAATGTGAGACAAAATTATCACTGCCATCTGCGTGCACCGGGACTTGTACAACACAGCCGGCTTCCAATAAGAGACATAAATTAAACAGGCCACATAAACAGAAGATATAGTCAATAATTCATTCATGCAATTTTTCTTTCTTTGCCCTTAGATCTCAGAGAAGAAGTTGTAAACATGGAAGCATTACAGCATTTTTTTGAAGATTTGGGTAAAGGGAGGGGATTTCCATTTCCATACCTGGCATTTTCCAGTGCGAACATCATAGAGGGCCACTGAACCTTGTCGAGCGCCGACAGCAATGCGGTGACTGCGGTCGCAGTAACCCACCATGTAGAATCTGAAGCGGTTGCCCAATAATCAAACATTGAGAACATGACAGTGAAACAAATGTGTCGGAGTTTCTTTATTCCCTCGTCACTTACTTGCAAATAGCAGGAAAACACTCTTGCAGCCCTTTCTTCTTGACCAGAGATCCTTCGATACAGTACATGATGATATCCATCACCTTAGGAGACAATCATGTGAGATGGGGAGGAGGTGTATGCTATTTTATTTAAAAGCTGTGCCTTTCTATCATGGAAATGGAACTTAAGGAATCTCTACTATTGGTAGTAGTCATGGCAACATTGAAGTGTTATTGCTTCTTGTTAACATGATTACCTCAACGAGCAAGTCGACAACATCTCCAGGCATCTTCTCGATCAGGATGTCAATCACTCTCAATATTTCAGTCTTGGCTCGGGCCAGAGTGGTGGTGTGAACGTTCTGTTGTGACTGAGAGTTGGCCTGGGCTGCATTGTATCGATGGACCTGCGAAAATAATATCAACACATTTGTTTCAGAAAAGAAAATGGAACGGATTCATTGCATTGCCATTCATTTCAATGGGAAACATGGCCTTAGTTTATGATGTTTCACGTTACAAACAGGCATACGCTAGCCACTTCAGTTCATAACTCGAGGTTCGACTGGAAATACATCTCTGTCAAAATCTTCTGGCACTTAGAATTCACCTCTCTCGCAATGGTGGTGATGAAGGCTGGCGGCCGGGCAGTCGCAATAAGAGAGAGGGCGTGTCGAGCTGAGCGCGCCGAATCTGCTGGTGGGTTGAGCGGCAAACCCATGGTAATACTGCAGACGGAGAGAGAGAGGAAGAGGAGTTTTCAATGAAATTGTAACAGCGGAACAGATTATTTTTCACCTTCATTCAGACAGCGAAGATGGGGAAAAAGATCCTGATCTCTTGGCCGATTATGGATGAAATGGCGGTTGTTTGCCGATTTTATTCACCTTTATGTGCGCTAACCGTTTACAGCATCTTATTTTTTTTGTAGGCAATGCCCTTGTGACTTAATGAATAAAACGAAGTTTAAATTAATTCATAATGCATTGCACCATGCAATGCGTTCTGGAAACAGAAAAGGAAAGTTTTATTTTTTTTCAAACAGTCTATTTTTACTTGACTATCGCTATTTATGGCGAACAGGGATGATCCGATCAGGCTGGCCAGCAAATATTGAAAAAAAAAAATGTGTATAATTGACGCTCAGCGAAATGCAGTGGGGCAGGTGAAGCTATTTGTTATGCCTCATATTTTTTTCAATTAAATCAGACAGTAAGCAGGAGAGTGTGTGAGAGAGAGAGAGAGAGAGAGAGAGAGAGAGAGAGAGAGAGAGAGAGAGAGAGAGAGAATGAGCGTGTGTGTGAGAGAGAGATTTACAAATATATGAAGTGAAGAGATTAGTGGGCAGCTTATAATGTCAAGGCTGAGTCAATGGCAGCCATTCACCAGAAAACGGCATAATGGACTCCCACAATGCAACAGGAATGACACACACACACACACACACACACACACACACACACTAACAGCTGGCCCCTCATTTCTCCAAGCGTATGTGAGTGACAGAGGGGGAAAAAAAAGGCAAAAGGAGGGGGAGCAAGGCCTTGTTAACAAACGAGTGAGTCAGGGAGGAGAGAAAGAGCGCGAACGGGAAGAGAGGGAGTCAGCGAAGGGGGGGTGACTTGCACGATTCATCTCCCCTGATTACAGATCACAGCCAGAGATTAAGGTGGGTAATATGTTCGCCATAAATCAGCCATGCTGAAATGTTTAATTTCATTTATAGTGTCGGCTGTAATTGGAAACAGTCACAATGTTGATATAAGGCACGAGCGCAGGGAGCTAATTGAACTGAAAACCAATGAGGTTAATGACCAACATTAAGTACATGTAATGAAATAATCTGAATTATCGTTAGGGCCCACACCCACACACACACACGCGCGCACATGCACACACACACACACACACACACACACACACACACACACACACACCATGATAAAAGGGGGATATTGATTGTTATGTGTGAGGAAGCAGCTAATAACATCAGTCACATTGTTTGAGTCACTGCAACCAGAAATCAACACCCCGCCGACTTGACAGGTTAAACGTTTGACTTTCTGAGCAAAGTACAGGCCGGTGGGCTTTCTGGTGGCATGAAATTAGAGGGACAAATAATTTTGGAGCGCAACAACGTGCGCGTTTTTTTTTTTTTGAATCCCTTACACGAAAAAAAAAATGAAACAGAGCAGAGGGCAGCTGAGCGACCAATTGATTTGTCTCGCATCAATTCAAAAAACATAAATGGAACCAGATTTCTGTTTCATTTCGCATCAAACTACCCCCAATGCAATTTCAATTTTTTTTTTTCATAATTCATGGCATTTTCAAATGTGACCGTGGGCCTTAGGTTTCTCTTTGTGCGTTAGTTTCAAGTTGCATGGTCTTACCAGAGTGGTTTTTTTTCTTATGATTTTCTTTTATGGAGGGGGATAAAGAAATGAACGCAGCAGGTAACGTGGTGGTCTGTCGACAAGTGTTCTGGTATTGAAAATGTATAAAATGTGTGCAAGTCTTCCACAACGGGGGCTCTTCCCTATTCTGTACAAATTGAAAAAAGGATTATCACTTTCACTCACAGACTCACACAAGGCGCTCTGTAAGGAGTGTATTGATGACTAGTAGTGTGCAACAGGGACAAAGAGCCTCACTGCGATTCAGCTGCATGGAAATACTAGCTTCTGTGTGCGCCCGCACTTCCTTTCAGCCCGTTACACATTCAACTCCTCGTATGCTGCCTTCTCCCTTCCCTACTTCAACTGCGCGAATGGTGTGAGGAATTAAAGCAGGGCCACAGAATCATGCCCCCCCCCCCCCAAAAAAAAAAAATCCATATGTGTTTTTCAAACTAAAAAAGGATAACTTTAGTAATAATGTGCAGCATGCCTACCGGATGGAGAATATTTCTATTCCACAACTTTAAATGAAACACAAAAAGCAAGTGGAGAAGTGGATGTCTGTTAATCCACAATCAAATAAATACATTGGAAAGCAAGTTGTGTGCATAATTTAATTTTCCTGAGATATTTATTTTTTCTTTAATTGCTGACGGCTGGAGCTGTCGCCGCTTTCAAATCGAATACGCCAACTGCATTGCGTTTCTTGCTCCTCTGCGCGGACGCACAGACACACACTCACACCCAACGCACAGCAGACATATCCATACTCATTAAGCCAGGCTAAAGCGTCTCGGATTTCAGGCTTAACAAAATCAGTTCATGCAGACTTTTGCCATTTCTGACACGCACACTTATCTCATGTTTGATGCACCAGACACACGATGAGGCTTTGTCAAATGCAGTGGCTTTCCTACTGAGCATTTCATTCATATTCTATCACATATCCTCTTCAGGGTCTCGGGTGAGCCTCGATGATTTTAGGCGAGAGGCTTGGTTTATCCTGGACTGGTTGGTCAATTGCGGGGACACGCGTACGAACAATTTGAAGTCTTCAGAAAAACCTCACAGGCATGTTTGTGGAACATAGGAGGGGGCCAGAGTATCAGAAAAAAAACCTTTAGCTGCTCGTTTGATTGACATGCTCTCTACCAATCATCTATCGGCACCACAAAAATCCCGAATCGTACCTTACAGACTCACATCAGTTGAGTCGGCACATTTGTACAACGGCTGATGAATGCCGGCTTCAGGAGAGGTTTCCTTGAACGCGTGCCTCATTTTAGGAAGTGGTCATTTAACGAAGACGAATGAAGGCAGAAAATGGCTGACATGTCAGTGCAATGCAGACGATGAAACATCACGGTAATGTCTGCAATCAAAATTAAAGTCTTGATCTCCGTTTTTAGTGTCGGCTCCATGTTGCTCAAGTGCTGCGCCGCGTCGTCGGTGTGCAGCTTTTCACAATATTATGAAGTACGATACCATAACACACAACACATAGACATAACCCGTGATGCCGTCTTCTGCGAAATACCTCTCTATACGGCATATACACAACTCACAAAAAGTGAGGGATATCAGACAGATAAAATGCCCGATTGATATTGATCAATGTGAATTAAAACAAATTAGAATCAGCGCAATTAAATTCTCCATATAAATATAAAGCACTTTGTAGAGCAAAAGGTGTGAAACTGTGAAATTCATGGATTAAAAACGGATTTTCTCCAGGTTGGGAAGCTCGGCGAACAAATGAATTTTATCCAAAGGTGATCAAGGGAAATTTCAGGAAAGACTCACTTGGCCAGCTGCTTCTCGGCATCAGCGCAGAGTTCCAGCAGCCCCATAAGCACGGCAGACACGTCCATGTACGGCTCCCACACGGTGAAGCCCCGGCCGATCAGATCGATGGCGGTGCGACGGATTGTGCTGTGCGGTGGCAACTTTGGGCTGGGGGGCTGCAGTAGCAGGAAGGTCAGGGCCTTACCTGAGATAGTCAAACACTGAGAATGACTATTTCGCCATGGAATCAAATGTGTTGACATTGTATATGACTTCTATTGGTATCGGCATCCAGTTAGCACGTCTGGCTCGACGTGTATGTTTCGACGGCCTAGAATTCTGCAATAAAATTAACATTTCATAATTGAAAAATGGCAAACGGGGGCGGGAGTCGAAATACAACATGCTCACAGAGGATGAAGCAACTGAGTGAGCTGGAGGTCATTTCATAGCTGACCTGACATTTGAGCCAGCCTCTGTGGGGACCCGCTGACCATTAAGGTTCCAAAAAAATATCCCCCAACCCTCAATAACGTTCCCCTCCCCCAAACACACATAAGCCACCCCGCTCGGCTATCTCCCAGGTGACTGACTGCCAGTACATCTCGCCCAGAGGGACTCAGAGCCTCGGCAAAAAAACAAGGCAGCTCAAACACCAGAACCAACAACATTCAACAAAAAAAAGAAATGACATATTCAACGTGAAGAGTTATATATTGTACAAGGTGATATTTTGCATTTCTCTCAACATTTTTCTTTTATGGATCGATATAATAAATGTATATGACTTTGTATTCTTGAGAGCAAATAACAAGTACATGTTTTCATGGCAGCTAATAACTTGTTGGTCATTTGTGATTTGGAGACAACTGGTGAGAGAGGGATCAAGATCAGCCAAATCTTTTCATATACAATTCAATCAATATGAAACAATGCAATCAAAACTAATACGCTCTTTATACGACAAGCGATTTTGCGGAATGCCCTTGTAGTGCGTGTGTAAAATATGCAAACATTCATTTGCCAAGTTAATTGCAACTCCTGCTTCTGACAGCTAATCAATGTGAGCTCCAGAGAGCGATTCGTTTCACATAAAGCGATAATCAGCGATATACACTGGAAGGGTGACTGTGTGGGAGGCCTTTGGGGGAGGAGTATGATTTGGGGGTCATGGCGTAGAAGATCACTGGTCAAAATCAAACCTCTCATGTGAATATGTACGCAGATTCTCTTCTCAAACAAACAAAAACCTCGAACACATGTCAAGATGCGATTGATGAAGGTGGAGGTTGTGGGCGGGTCTATTTTGTGTACGTGCGTGTACTTTTTACCTGTTGAAAGTTTGAGCCGAATTCAACTTTGTAGCCCTTTTTGGCGTGTGTTTATAGACAATTCAAGATGGCTAGAGACTCAATTGCAGCTTTTCTCCGAACGTCAGTGAAGAAAAAGTGAGATAGTCTCCACCGAGGTCCATTCCTCTTGGCGGACATCTTTATTTAAAGGAAGGCTCTAGATTCAAATGACTCAATATCTATTGACAAAGCATCAGTCGGCCATAATGGGCTGTTCGTTAGAGTAGTAAACATGTCACATTAACACCCGGTGGGTAATTAGAGCGGGACTTTGGTCGGAGGAAGCAGACAAAGGGAAGAAGGAAGGAGTGAACGTCGAAGAGAGCGTGAAACAGCAACAGATTGGTACATTTTAATTTATTGGGCCAACACAACACGCTTGTTACTTTCTTTCCTCCGCCGCCGTTCCTGTTTCCGTCTGCTACTGTCGTGAAGGTAAATCAATGTTAAGGACTTAGTGGATAATGGCTCGATCAGAGTGACTGCAAAGAGTGAAGGTCTTGTCTTGTCTCACAATTCATGCATAAAGCTTCACTGTCAAACGTTTACGAGCGTAAACAAGAATGACGTGCTTAAAGTGATCGGCGAGGTAAACCAGATGAGTTTAAATTAAATTTCGGTTTTGAGCAACAATATCGCAAATGACTGATGTGAAATTTTCTTACGGTATTTTGTAAAACTGTTTTTGTCCGCAGTGCTGTACACAAGAAACCCAACAACAACAAAAGAAAAGAAAAAAAACAAACTCAATTTCCAATCAGCTCTCATGAATGTTTCAAAATGCCACCATTCATGATGAATGGACCCCTGTGGGGACTTGCAGTATTTTGACATTTACGACGCAGATAATTGTCCGGAGAGAGAACACGATGGACAGTTTGTCTCTTTCACCCCGTCCAACCCTTCCTTTGTCATCATCTGTCCGTCATTCCTTCCAGCCCAAGCTCAATTTCCCCCACCATCCTCTACATTTCTTCTCTCGGCACATGAAAACATAAATCCATACGCTGCCATGACGACTACTGTACCCACCTTCTCTCCGGGTAGACGGCTCTCATTTATCACGCACGCGTAGCACTGTATGCCAACAACAACAATCCATCTTTCAATTTCATGACAGAGACAGGTGAAGTACGAGACGGGGTGGACGCACAGAGAAATACAATTGACTGGATGGGAAGAGGCTGAAGGACGGACTGATCGAATGAGCCGAAAACCACTGAGGAGACCGGAATGAAAATGTAGAAACAACATTTGACCGTCACGCCTAAGCGGATTCCTCTGGTTGGAATCTTGTATTCTCATGGGTATGCCAACTTTCTTTCTCAACCTAAGGAAGACGAGTCAACCAAAACAATGGAACCGGAGTCCCAGTTAAAAGACCGTGTCATACTGAAGAGCGCAGTATATTACCGATGTATGAGATTTTTTGGGGGGCTGGAGACCATTCAGGTGAGCTACACCTCGTGTGTTCATCCCGCCATGGATTAAGCCTATCAGTGAGCAGACAGGCACCGTCTCCGGGTGGATGCCCCCAGAGACAACCAATCAGAGCTCGGGAGAAGCAGGATGGAAGAGCGCCTCCGCTTAGTGCGGGTTTGATGCCCGCTGAGGCTTAAGTGCCGTCGGCTCCGTGTGGCACAGGCTCCGATCAATCAGAGAATTTGTGTGTGTGTGTGTGTGTGTGTGTGTGTGTGTGTGTGTGTGTGTGTGTGCGCGTGAGTGTTATATTTCACGCTTAAAGAGTCAAGCTTGGCAGATTAAAATCAATCTCAACTCTCCCCCCTCACCTTTAATCCATCTGTGATTTTTTTTTTTACCCCCATGACTTCGACATTTGTGACCAAACTGTGATTGTATTGTACCAAAGGAGATGCTCGAAGTTCGACCTGCAGCACGACACGGATTGCGGTTGAATGTTGTGGCACGGTATGAAAATATGATGTACTTAACCCTTAAATTAGGTTTAGAAGTGTCCAAGTTCTGCAAAATGTCAACAGAGGAAGCTTATCAACCGTTTATAAGTGTCGACTGCTGTCTAACTGAATCCCTGCACAATTTATCACAGAAACAAGGTTCAGGGCAGCTCACGTTGTTTTTCCAACTTGATAAAAATCCCTCCAAACTGCAGCTAAACTTGCAATTGATATATCCAACAGCTCTATAAAAACAGTCACGTTCAAAGAGTGAGAAGACATCATTTTGCAGCGGTTCATCCCGACACGAATAACGTTTGTGCTCTCAGTGACTTACACGTGTGTCGAGCCAGGGAATAGTTTGAAGAACCGCCACTTGTTGGTCCAAAGCCTTCGGGGACCTGGCCGCCGGCCCGAGTACGTGCGGCACCTTTTGGAGGTTCAATCTCAGCCCCAAACTCCGCCCCGATGACACCCAGCAACACGATGGCCGTGGCCTGTTTGCGTCGCTCCTCGTACGAATTGGAGATCTTCTTGGCATTCGGCGGAAGGTTCGAGAGGCAGCCTTGCACACACAGACAAAGAGAATTTACCAAGAGCTTCGGGCCAAACATTGAAATTTAGCACACCTCATATGAACTGTTGGATGCGTTGCTTTCAATCGATCTCATCCTTCTCGCTATGAAATGTGTTAAAAATAACGCCTCGCCATGAAGCTGATACCAACAAAAGGCAAACACTGCTTCTATTGTCAGGGCTTGGCCATTATTTACACCCAAACAAATGCAGGCATACATCTTATTGTTCAACTGAAAGCCTTTTGTTACAGTGCAGACATACACAGCCACTCTAAGAGTCTTTCTGCTTTTTGGACACATGCGACAGGACACACTTCTTGCTAATTCTGTCAATTTGAGTGTTTGTGTGTGTCCCCACCGTGTTTGCAAACACCTAAAAAGAACCTGGTGTGCATGTGTGTACAATACATAACAGAACCTGCGCAGCGGGGAACTATGGCAGCAGACTCGTGAAAATTGCGTGTGTGGCAAAATCACAGTAGGAGATGTGAGCTCCTTATACACATGGTTAAAAAAAGCACACAAGCCCAATAAGGGGAACGTATAAATTGTGTGCACGCGTTTGTGTGTAGGTGTGTGTGTGTGTGTGTGTGTGTGTGTGTATGTGTGAGAGATGGAGAGAGTGTGAGAAGAGAGGATGCAATTTCCTATTACCATCAAGATGTCGGATTTTTATTTCTGATTTTCTCTGTCTTTGGGTGAGTGAGCAAATCACTCTGACTGATTTATATCGCAGGGAACAAAGCGCCTGCTAACCACACCCACCCACACTCCACCCTCCTTCCCACACTTGCGGTAGGAGGTTGTAAGATGAACATACAAAAGAGAGAGAGGGAGCCACTGCACCGTCTTGCCATTGACCTTCCTGGATTTGTTCATGCAACCTGATTCTGGTCATTATTTAACATGACTCCTAAGTCAGAATCAGATTATGAATTCCTAAAGGCTCTGCAATTATTTACGATATACAGTAGCTTTTATATTTTTTTCTGACTGGGGAAAAAATACATTTTTACAGCACACCAGATTTAATTTCCAGAGTTGAGCAGAAAGCAACCTCCTGTCTTTATGAAAATAAAGAAAAGCATTTTACATTACAGACATAAGATACGAAAGATTGGAAGCAAAAATGAAGTCAGAGGATCATGACAAATATCCTGCAGTGCAGGCCTGAAGCTACAATCACTTATGATTGGTCACAGGGGAGTCTATCACGCCCAAATCTCCCAAGCCAGCAAAGGCAACCATATTATTGGCGATACATACAATACAATACATCATATTTCATTTTTTGACACAGCTTCTGTAATATTTATATATTGTATTGATGTTGACAGTTGAAGTATGGATATAAACACACATTTGATTTGGATGGAGGTAAAACTGTGTGACTTGTGCAAAAAAGATCTGTGCGGTGGATGGATGATGAATCCATTGTGGCTCCTGGGATTATTAAAAAAAAAAAGTGTTATGAATCTAAAAGCTAAAGTCATATGTCAAATGTTCATCTGCCATTTTTACGTGGACCATGTTGATAGGGTAATTATGAGAAGTTGACCTTAATTACAAGCCAGTATATTCATCTAAATGTTGGGGGGAAAAAACATTTCACAATATCACAGGTTTAAGACAAAAAAAGATAAAGAGGTCAAAATAAGAAAGATTTTAAAGAAATGAAAATGCCACATCAAGGCTGTTCCCAGCGGTTCACATGGGTGAGTCCAGGTTTTATAAGTTACTCAATTTTTCAGCCCCTCAAAACCTCCTTCCCCCATATTTTCATACTATATCCTGGTGCTCTTTATAATGAGATTGCGAAAAGGCCAGCTGTCATTTGGAAGAAGGCCCAGCGGCTGGCTCTGATAAATGGATTAGAGATGGCATCCGTTCCCTGGGCCAGAATGGGCCAGTAGATAACAGAATTACAGATGGACTTCCAACCAAAATCACACAAAAAAGTTACAATTTACAGAAACGCAAAAAAAAAAAAAAAAAAAAAAAAAAATTAAAAAAAAAAACCAACAAAAAAAAAGTTATGGCAGCGTGAGAAAAACGTTTAAATAGGAGTTTGATGAGAACATATCTTTCAAGATAATGTACGTGAGTGAAGAAGACATGACAGTCTTAATCAGCAGCGTGGCTTGATTAAACTTATGCGAGTCAGAGTTCCCGCGCTTAAAAAAAAAAGTACGGATGGATGGAGCAATGAGACTCCAAACTTTCACCTTTACACTTGGGCCATTGGTAGCCATTTTTGATCATGTAAAAGCTTTTTTTTTTTTTTTTTTTTAAAGAGTGGCAGATGCTCTGAACTTTCTAGGTGGAATGAGATGTCCGCAGACAGTTGTTGGGTGCATCTCATCCTACCTGCGGTCTGTCGGCCCGTGTGGACAGAATGATTGATTTTTGAAGGCCATCGATCCCCTTCCTTCACGACCGAAAGATCTATTATAATGACATTGTATCTAAATCTTATTTGTTGGTCAACCTGCTCCCAAACGTAACCCAATAAAGTAAAGAGGGGCACGATCAAACTCTCCTCTCCCCTTGCCTACGTTTGGGTAAATCGTCGACGGACTGGAATGAAGGGGGGGAAAAAAAGGAAGCTATCTGGCTAAATAACATTATCCTTAAGAGTAAGAAAATGATTTAATCTAAAAATATCTTTTAAGGTCAGGCGGACAGAGAATAATGAGTGAGACAGGGCTAGGAATTGATTAATGGATGGATGGAGGAAAATTCAGGAAAGGCCGGCACGAGTAGTCGAAGCTTAAGAGTGGGAAACATTTTTGGGACTAAACGTCAGACTTTTTATTCATAGTTTGGCCGGTCCTGTGACTTACCCTATACTCAGGATGCAACGTATTAGTCAACATAGCGGGTTCCGAGCTGTGCATAAAGCCCCTGACAACTGAGATCTTGGAAACATTGGGAGAGACAAAGCCCTCAATTTCAATAAGATGAATGCTCAAGTAGGGGTAATGAAAAATATTGACGTAATGTTGCGCATACTGTACCTGCGGTCAGAACATTTTAAAGATAATAATTGATGGACATATGACAATAAAAGCTAAAACATCTTCCTTTTTTGGGGAAGTCATGCTAACAAGCGTACCAAACCCCACTTCAAAAGCGGTAACCCTATCAACCTACAATCCTGCAGCGTGGCTTTGCATCTATTGGTAATCAATAGGAGGCTGGTAAAACTTGATCACTCGGGACCGAGGGAAGGGGATCAATATCAGCAGGAAACTGATGTGAGAACGAAAGCAGGTAGAAGGAGAAAGCAAACGGTCGACAGAGTAGACCGTGGAAAAGTACAATGGAGGAAGAATTCCTTTCAACGCGAGTGCGCTTGTGCTGTGGAATACTGTGGTGGTCAAGGATGCACTCCGTCCTTAAAGTGAATGTCAGGGGACATGGAAGCTTGGGAAATAATTGAAAACACAATTAAGACGATAAAGAAAAAAAAAAAGGCACAAGAAAAACAATTGGAAATCCTAAAGTGGTTATTGCCCTTCGACCCTGCCTAAGTCGGTCTAAAGGTTAAATGCATTTTATTGTCTTCGGACTGACAGACAAGAATCTGTGCTCATGAGAAAGCTCAAGGATGATGGGAAGAGGCGGATCTTACGTTGCATTAGATTGTGGCATGATGTGTTTTTTAAAAATCTCTTGTAGCCTTCTTTAATTTGTCTGACAAGTTTAATTGAAGCGATTCCCTGATTCAAGAAATCCATCCACGTTGTAAATCCAGATTTCCAAATTTTAATGTCACATCTAGACACCCCAAGAAAATACAAACGCACTTTTGAAAAAAATTTACAAACCTTCGTGGCCCTATGCCACAATGTAAATGCCCCAATTATATTTTCATTATTACAGTATTACTAATCATCTTAAATTTACACCGCACCTTTGCAGGTGTCCCTCAATGTGTAAAAAAAAAAAAAAAAAAAACGGCGCAAACTGAATCATCGGAAACAATCGAGAAGGTTTAGAGTCACCACTGCGAACATTCATCTCTGCGCAGATTCAATCTGTGCTGAAGAGAAATGTGAGCTGACCCAAACAACCTCCAGGCACAGATATTAGATTAGCAGGGGAGGCTAGCGTTTCGGCTAACCGAATCACAACTGGGCTAATGACACTGAGAGGTGAGGGTCAGCCTGACCTTTCACCTCTGACCTCTATCTGCGCCACCGCAAACCCTCTCTGGGGTTGAGAGATGGAAACGGGAAAACCAAAAGTTGAATTCAGAAAAGAAAGGCAACATTTTTTCAGTCATGTTCCTTGTTTAGGGTGCGGAAGAATTAATGGGTTATTGTCATGTACACAGAATGCCTCCCAAAACCAGTAAATATAATTATATAATACTGGTCTGTGCGTTTGTGTATGAGGGGGAGGGGCCAGGCACTCAGGCAAAGTGCAGCAGAGACACAGAGTGGCTTGCCTGACAGAATCTCTGTCCAGAAAAAAAAAGTTCATGCAGCGCATCTATTCCATATTGTCCAATGTCGATATACAGGTGATACGCTATTACGGGGGCCAATTAATCGGTCGCGCTCCACTTTGTTTTAATTGCTTCTTTTTAAATCGCTTGACACCTATGAGGACAACTACAGCACAAAGACAAGGCGGGTGTGTGTGTGTGTGTGTGTGTGTGTGTGTGTGTGTGTGCGTGCGTCTGGGGCATGGAAGAGTAGACTCAGGTGCCGTGGTAACAGCCCAAAGCCAAGTCATTCTGCTGCTGTCAACAGCATTCTTTCCCCACTTGTCTTCTCTTCCTAGTTACTTCTTGTTTTGTTTTTTTAGTTCCGTTTCCATTGCTCCTGCATAGGATTTTCCCTTTCCCTGTTTTGGCGGATCCTTGGTGTTTGTACGATTTTAAAGATTTAATGCTGCACAGAAAATGAAAAATACTGCTGTCAATACAGGGCAAAAAAAAAAAAAACATGGCCAGTGTGAAATGACAAATTGTTAGCTGCGTATGTAATATTGATTGTTCTGGGAGAAGGATGGGGAGGAAAGTAGGAAGGAAGGGAGCTGGGAGGCTAAAGGTGTCAAACCATTTTTTAAAAATAAGTTAATAAGGTTGGATGTATGAAGTTATTAGTGTCGGCAAAAATATTTAAACGTCATAAGACAATTGGACATTTGTGCAAAGTTACAGGTGTGCATGTGTCTAAATTTATAAGTGAATAATCAGCAATTGATTGCGTGGGGAAAGCAAGTGCCAGCGTGTTTGCAACGGTACAGTTTTTGCTTGTATTGTTATGAATACCTGCCGTAATGTCATCATCAGTGACGTCCATTTCCTCCTCGGGAGCCTTGGCCTCAATTGGTTGCGCTTCAGGAGGGGGCGGAGCCGGAGTCGAGGGTTCGGTGGATGCGCCGGCTAAAAGATAGAAGCACACTTAATTAAAATGCACGGGTCCGAATTTTCACGGGGTTTGTGTAGCCGTTAGTATTCTCATCACGACAGGTTTCACATTGATTCCTATTGTCCCGGTGAAGTAGCTAATAAAGGTTTATTGGACCTCTCCGTTATCAGGGGAATTAATAGAAACACACACCTGTTCCAACAAACAGGATACACTTAGTGCCTTCATTAAAGCCTTATCGCTCCATTGCCAATTAACAGTGCTTTTCATTAGCCAGGCTAATGAATGATTATTCCCTAATGAATGGAGTGACAAAAGGTAATTGAACCGATGCTGGGCTAATCTCTGGTTAAACAGATTCATTAAAGAAATCCACACGGGCACTCGCAACACGGCGTGCAAGAAAACACTCTTCATTCAAATTGTGTTCATTTGAGCAGAATGGCACAAACGCAACAGATAATGAGAAATCATGAGAAAAATAATACAGCAAAATTGTGTTTTCTCGTCCAATAGAAAACAACACATTCAAAGCGAGCTAAAGAGACAATGCCTGTAACAACATTACAATATCACCAGGTTCTGAGGAAGAACTATTTCATTGTATATTATTGGGGTTTCATGTGCTGGACAAACAGTATTGCAAAATTGTGAAATAGAAGGAAAATGATTGCTGTTGTTTTTTTGGGTTTTTTTTAATGTTTCGGTCAATCTGTAAAATGTCTCAGCATTGGCCTACTGCAGCACAAAAGTGACTGTGATACATGTTCCTTAGGTAAGCGATGTTCTGATCATTTTAAAAAAATGGCACGTATTGGGGGTCTACGAAAAGAAATTTAGCTGCTGCTGTATTTATCGGCAAGAGAATTTAATCCATCTGATATACAGACCCACTTGCCACTGGGACTTCCACACCATTGCTTTTCACATCGTTACAAAACGCATCCAACCAGGCCTATGATCTATAAGTCAGCTGCTGGAGAATGAAAGAGTTGAAACCCGCTGCGGGAGAAAGAAGAGGTGGGGTGGGGTGGGCATTGTAGAATGGAGGACTGATGGTGGGAGGGGGGTTAGGATGGATGGGAGGGGAGAGGGAAAAGAAGGTATTCCTGCCTGCTCCAAGGTCAAGCTTGTCATGTCAGCCATGACACATAGCTCCCAGCATGCCTTGTTAACCTCCCGGACCTTTTCCTCCTACTCCATTGTGTCTGTTGCTCTCTCTTCCTCGATTCAAAACACACACTTCCTTTTCTGTAAAATCATAGCGGGCCGATTCCACTTTAGTCTGGCAATCAGGCTATTTGGTGATCTGCGTTCATCTTATTGATACCATTACTCCTAGAACTACTGAACTTCATATCAACACACACAAGGAGGACAAAAGGATAAACACCAAAAGCAGCAGGTGAAGAAAATTGGGGGGAAACAGATGTGAAATATTGCAAAAGAGAAGGGTATGGTGGTTACTATTCAGTGATCAAAGAAACAGCTGGCACACACAGTGAGTTCAAAGGGCCAAATTGCATGTGTGCATGAGCGTGAAGGTGTGAAGAATGGAGGAGATTTTGCGTAACGTGTTCGCGTGTTCGTTAAGGATGACGATGGGACTTTGTGATCATTTTTTGATTTGAATAAGCTCTGTTGTAGAGTTAGCTGATGATATTTATCGATGTTCTCTCTGGTGGCGTCCTGCACGATACTTCCGATCACCATAGGGCACCCACGCCCACTCATGCGCAGTGTGGACCAAGATCTGATCAAAGCCCCACCTGCCATCTAGTGGTGATTTATCATGTTGAAATCATTTCCACTAAATGATGGCACTAAATGATCGGGTTTTTGCCAACGTATTTTTACGTTTTGGCATGAAACGAGTTAATGAAGTGAGCGGGATAGATGGTGGTTATTTGAGGTTAACTACTTGCCCTGCGCCACCTCTCCTGGGCTTCCATTCCGTATTCTGCCAGAAGCCATCCACCTCAAAGGTTAAACTGCAAGGTTTAATTGTAATTCTTTGTAGCATGTCCGGCTAGCACGGGTGACAGATACCTCCACACCAAGAAAAACAACCCAAATAATGGATTCCTCTTGTCATAGTGAAAAAAAAAAAGTATTTTCAGGTCAAAAATGAGTCACAGAGATTAGTGATAAAAGTAGACGGCGACTTGCATTGCAACATCATGACACGATAGCCCTGATTTTCAGGACCAGAATAACCCACTTTTTTTTGTCAGTCAGTCTTGTTGTGCTGTGCATAGATCAAATTCAGTGACCCTATAACCTCACTCTATCTTGCCCTCGGTGTTCCCTCCCCCATCTGTCCTCCCTCTTCCCCTGGGGTCACCCGTCCATCACTTCCCTACCTCCCCCGCCTGCGGTACGGCAGTGGTAACACAACACTGACCGGTACCCATTTCCATGGCAACTGTTCCCCTGAGGAACCCCCCCCCCTCCGCCTCATCCAGCATCCTCAGCAACTACAAGGCAACCCCTGGAAACATACACACATATAGGCATAGTATTTTAGAAGACTGTTTCTCATAAAAAAAAGGTGGAGATCAACCTTTCTTCCCATCATAGGATCTAACTATAGACAGAAGGGAGAGGGAAAGTGGGGGATGCTTGGGGAAGCAGAGAGAAAGAAACAGCTGGATGGATGGCGAGAGTGAGACAAAGGCAATGTGATGCTGTAGGCCTACTGATGCAGTGCGCACCATTAAAAGTCAAACGAATCATAAAAAAGATCAAGCAGTCTTCATGTCTTCAAAAAGTTGCACTCTTCATGTCACTTAATTGCTTTTTCACTTAATAGATGTATTCATCACATCCAAACGAGATGACTGCAATGGGGTGCTATTTATTAGGGACGGAACAATATCAAAATATCACAACGCAATATTATCACGAGATGAACCTAACGGTACGATTGTTATCACAGGAGTGTGGGGAAGTTGGCGACATTAAAAAAAAAAAAAAAAAAAAAGCAGCTCAAGATACTCTATAAAAACCCATGATATTGTTTAAAAATAAAAATAAAAAACTCAGGATACTGAAAAAAAAATGTTCGAGTACTTACGGGAGCTGACTGTGTCCACGTATTGAGGCAGGTAAGGAGCCCACAAATCAATGGTGTCCTTGCGCCCTGATTGGCCGATCCTTCTCAACTCAGCCAGCAGTAAAGCTTGTGCTGCTTCACGTACCTACGTAAAAGCGCAGACATTTCCCTTAGTGCGAAGACTGAGGTGCGTTAATCACTCGGTCATTTGTGATTGGATGAAACTTTGCGAACATATTTGCGCTGGAATATCAGTAGCGCGATAGCCTTTGTGAATAGAACATTAAGACGGTACAAAGTGCGGAGGCAAATCAAATGCAGCCCTGAGCGTTTTACCTCGAGACAGCGGTCCTGCCATCTCCTCGCCAGCATTTCAAGTAGTGGAGGTCTAAACTTGTCTAGGCCCAAGAGGTCAGGGAGCATGACACAGTGCATTGCTGCCAGCTGGCTCCAACCTGCAAATACACACAAAGGTAATTTCATGGGGGGGGGCAGTGGGGGGGAGAGAAAAGCCCGACATCAAATGAACAAAATTTTGCTTGCAAAAAGCCTAGTTGTCCGTGCATTGTCAGCTTTTGATATTGTTCTAGCGTCGGACAAGACAGATGTTAGACTGACGGAATACTGAAATCACACCACAATTAAATTACATTTTTACGGAAAATGTAATTTTTTTTTTCAACATTTTTGCAACATCCCCACATGAATGAGACAATTTGATTGATTTTGAAGTTGACCCTTCAGTGAGAAACTGTTTTGTGTTTCACATGACAGCAATGATGCAGAGGTTCAACTGTAACACTACATTGTCTTTATACTTGAAAATGGAAACGTCTACTTTTGAAGACAGCATTTAGTCCAGGTGCGTATTTGAAACAAACATATACCTCGCAAACCAACGCTCACAAGTTTTCGATATGGTCACACATCTTCCCCACCTGACACCGCTACCCCATGTGAGTTTTGGTGTAATGTATTTTATTATTATGTCGCTAAGAGCTGAGGAGGGTTTGCCCATGTCAAAGAAGCATTGAGTGAGGAAACGGATATAGCTTTCACCGGCTTAATGTCGCCAAGTGAGTCTACAATATAAAATAATAGGCAGGCCAACTAAGCAAAAAGAAGCAGAGAAGAGCAAACATGCAAAAGACAGAAAGAGAGAAATATCACTGGACAACAGTAGACTGCACATGAACAACTTGACGACACACCAGCCGACAGGGACAATGGTCAATGCACTCTCAAATGAATTGTTTCAAGACAGCTTTGGTTGTTTGCAAGTTCCACAGTGCTGGGAATTTGAAAACAAAAGGTCGACAAACGTTTCAACTCTTTACTGGTGCCGCATTTTGATCGCTGTTCAACTGAGTGAACCGAAAGTGAATTGAACACACCTACGACAGACACACAAACAGGTAGACGTACAGCGCTGTAGACCCAAACAGTAAGAAAGACATGGGTTTAAAAGAAAAAAAAGGACGAACATGGACACTTGAGAAAAGCAGAGGGAGCATGGCTAAGGTAAGATTGAGGCAAGAGACACAAAAACGTGAACTGAAATAGATGGGTGGAAACTGATTCTGGGCATGTCAATAACTAAAGAACGACTTGAGGACAGAAAAGTCCAAATGAAACCAAATATGACATGAAATGATAGAAACTACATGAGAGGGAGAATACAAACATGAGAAAAGGAACAGAAGGGAGTGGACAATAGAGGAAGGGAAGAAGAGGATCTCCAAGCGCAAGTGGGTGAATCAAGACAGGGCTGTCAGATTTCCTTTAAGCTGAACCCATCGGTTCAGTCGGTACCTTCATTGACCGAGGGGATGCTATGAGAAGCAGGACCAGGGCTGGGGGAGCCCGGGGCCCTCTGAGGAACAACAACCCCAGGAGCCCCCGGGGGCCCCGCCGTTGTAACGGTAGCAGAAACTTTGGTGCCGGCTGTGGTGGCTACCGCAGCTTGGAAAAGGAAAGAAAAGGAGAAAAATAGTAAAGAGTGAAGGAAGATGTTAGAGAGCTGTCAACTGTATACGTACACACGAAGAACACAGAAGGGGGAGTGAGGCAGTTAAGTCGAAAAGAATAGTTTACACTCAATTACAAAACAGCAACAGAAAATAACGAAAGCAACAAAAGAAAAATGTAGATTAAAAAAATAAAATCTCTTGATCCTGTTGGGGGGCGGGGGTTGGGAGCTACACAGAACTCTTAGTTGATTATGAAGCAAGGCAGAGAGCAATCAGGTTCCAGGAGGTTTGAAGATCATGACTTAGAACACTTGATTGAAACTTTTTTTTTTTTTTTTCTCATCAGAATGAGAGGAAAGATGCGATTCTGGAGTAAAAGCAAACAGGGCGGGAAGAAAGTGTCCAGGGAGAAGCTGGCCAGCAGGAGTGAAAGTGCTGCTGAGACGCCCGGTAAGAGATGTCCTGTGGACAACGGCGGTGACTGCCAAGGTTATTACACTCAATGAAAACTAAAAAAAAACATTTTGGTGAACAAAATAAAATTAAAATGTTTAAAAAAACCAAAGCCAACTGAAACCACCTGGTTGCCGCAGAGCATTCAACAACCTTATTTTTCCTTCTGTGTTGTGTCCATCAGAGCGTCCGTCCCCTCCTCGCAGTCCAGATGCGGAGGCCTCATCGCCGCGCGGGAGGCGGGACAGCAAGGAGAACAAGGAGCCGTCTCCCAAGATGAAGCGGCGGCGCAGCCTCAAGATCAGCAGCGTGGCCCTGGAACCCGCCCAGTGGCAGAACGACGCCTTGCACATCCTCACCTCGGCTCACGACTATCGCACCATGAACGACTTCCTCCTGAAGAAGGTCCCGGCTGAAAGAAATGCGTGTTTGTGCTTGTACCGCCGTCCTAGGAGGGGGTCTCTTATTTATATTTTCGTCACGTGAGAAGATCATAATGTTAGAAACGCCGCTCAGGATGCTGCAGTCGAGTTGCGCTGTCCATTCGCGTCACCGTAATAACCTGCAGGACTGTCAGGAAAACGCTTCACTTTGCGCGTCAAAACAGACCGTGACCTTACTGCCAAAGTGTTTGACGGTTTTGGCCCTTTCAGATTGCCGACCTGGAGAGCGAAAACGGCAAGAAGGACACCATGGTGGATGTGGTCTTCAAGAAAGCCCTGAAGGAGTTCCGCATCAACATCTTCAACTCGTACTCCTCCGCCCTGGCTGTGAGTCCCTGAAGGATTCTGCTTATTTTGTTCAGCCGGAGGTTCGCAAACGTGTCCCCCCCCCCCCAAAAAAACAACAACAAAAAAACTGATCACAGCGTAAAATTTCCTATGCAGGAGAAAAGTCACAAGATAAGTTGTCTCAAATCACCAAATGTAATGCTACAGAAAACAGAAAGAAAAGTTAAATAGAAAAATGACTTTCCTGCAAGAGCACGGACAAAATCAGAATAAACCAAAGCGCGAAAAGGAAAAGGCTTGAAGACATTTTTTTTTGAATAAGTACGATTAAGAATATGTCCCACTAAAAGTACTAATTCCAAGGAGTATTAAAAAAATAATTGCTCAAAAACCTAAAAAAATCATTGCTCTTTGCTAAGAGTATCTTCTGTGTATATGTGGGATTTTAGGGGTGTCTATTTTTTTTTTCCGGGCGATTGTGAGCTGCTATTAGTGCACAACACACACACACACCTGGTTGGGGTAGACTGTCTGAGCAGAGGTCATGGCCAAGGAGTCCCTCTGAATGGACATGAATAGGAGTGTGGCGCGAATCAGTCCACACGCTTGTCACGCTCCCGCCCGCCCCCATTGAGGCATGACAATAGCCCGAAACCCCATTCCCTCCCACCGCCAATGCAAGTGTGCCATCCGAGGCAAGTGTGTGTATAAACAAATGTGCAGGTATTGTGCTTGACAAGTGTGCATGCGTGCGGTTGCGTATGTATGGCAGATGGTGACAGATGGTTACAATGTCGCCTACAGTGAACCTGTCCGAACAAGTTGCGACACTTCTTATACTTGGAAAAAGCATTGTGTTGCAGTAGAGTTTGGTCATTTTGTCTTGCGGCAAAAATCTTCTGCGGATACAACTTGAATGATTGAAGTTATAACAGTAAAACACACATTTCCCATTTTGATGGTTTTGTTTCTTATATTGTACGATCATTTAAATGTTCCTAAAAGATGTATTTGCATAGGTATAATCATACAAAGTTGATTAATGTTTACCAGTTTAGCGAAGAAAAACGATCATTTACGTAGACACATATGAGGGCCATTAAAACGGTGCCCAAGACTTCCAAAGACGTCATTCATTTTTGAGCTGTTTGTTTTTTTAATTCCTTTTTTTTTTCCAAATCCTTTGACGCTCAAAGACTTTGGAAATAATTTTTAAGAAGGTTGAACTCCAGCTGTTGCACCTCGACCATGTCAAAAATGACAAAAGAGTCCTTTTAAAGACCCACTGAACAAGAAAACACCAGCAGCTTCCTTCTGTGATATTTTTTTTTTAAGTCTCTGTGGGATTTATTGCCAGTAGGCTACATTATGAGACCCCGCCTCTCTCCAAATGTCCCCGCAGGGCCCCAAGGGTGTGAAGCAAGCGCCCCCCCCCCCCCACTCCTTTTGTAGTTACCTTGTTTGATCTGGGCTTGTAGTGCCGGGTTGGAGGGCTGAGGGGGTGTGGCCGGCGTCCTACGAGGAGTCTCCGGGGTTCCTCCTGGTCTGGGAGGCCTGGAGGAGGATCACAAAGACGAGGCATGAAATATTAAAGGAACGGACAGGAGAAAGGTGGAAGAGCACAAAAAAAAAAAAAAAAAAAAAAAAGACGAAACAATCCCTTGCGCATGCACACACACACACACACACACACACACACACACACACACACACACACACACACACACACACACACACACAAAAAAACACACACGCACAAAAGGGTATTTGTCTGCTCAGGCTATTGAATTGTTCAGTAAAGGCACAATCCCGCGTCTGAACATACCAGAGGAAACGTACTTTTCGAGAGACACAAATACCCAGAAAGACGACTGACAACGAAAGCTGCACAAATCTCATTCATGCACATATTTAATGATGGAAAAAAATCTATACCAAACCCATTTTCACATCTCCCATTTCTTTAACATACATTATCATTGTCTGATATTTACATTTGTTTTCTGATTTTAATCATTAAAGTGGGGAAACTGTGCAAAAAAAAGTATGAATTTCGGAAGAGGCAAATAATTTGTCAGTGCACCGTATTGTACTTTTGAGAGCGTCCTGCTCTTCTGCATTTATTACCTGGCCGGTGCCTTCTTCATATGCTCGCCGACAAAGGTGGCATTGGTCATGCCCATCAGCGTGTTGGCCAGGGAGATGACGGACAGGAGGTGCTGCGTAGTGACCGCCCTTGACACGCCGTATGTCCCCTTGCCAACAATGTCTGACAAAGTCAGTTTGCGGCCTGTTGCAAGGGACAACTGCCGCAGCAAAGACTCCTGACAAATGGAGGGTGACAAATGAACCAAAGACAAGGAATGGCGAGAGCACACCAAAGCCAATTTTTTTTTTTTTTTCAGCTAGCATTACAACACAAGACATGAGCATTAAAAGGAGGAACAATGAATTGTCTTGATTGGTCATTGGAATAGTTCACATATTCATTTCGGGTAAATCGTCCAGATTGGCACATACCTTGAAGGTGGGCAGCATGAGGGACATGTGACCTCCTCTGGAGATGAGACCAAAAGAAATGGGGCAGTGTGGCCTAAGCATGCCAAGTCTTTCCAGACAGATACCGTCCAGCTGCTCGTTGAGACCCCAGGCGTGCAAGCAGGACATGAAGAGTTTGGCGGTGTCCATTGTAAGGTTGTACTCCAGAAGACTCAAGGACTTTGACTTCTCCTCGCGCCTCCTCATCTCCTCCTCCTCTTCGTCATCTTCGTCCAAAAGGTGCTCCTTGATGGTCTCCTTCATTGTTTCTTTTACCTATTTTTTTTTTAAAACAACATCAACACAAGTATTTGAAACCAAGTCTTGAAAGGTACCACAAAGGTCTGTTCCAGAAGGTGAGTCTGGATTGCCGCGTGTTTCTTCCTGACCTGCTTGAAGATCTTGTTGGCCAGGAAAGAGCCTCCCTTGTCAGCGCCAGTCTGGCTTTTCTGCAGCGTCTCAGGGGACACCAGCATGGGATTTGGCCTCTGAGCTTCTTCCGTTAGCAACTGGATGATCACGGCTTCCACGTCAAAGAACAGCACATGCATGTCAGGATCCGTGAGGTTGGTCTTCATTGCCTGGACCACCAGTGCATTGTGAGAATATTTGGGCAGGTTTCCCTAAAGAGGAGGTAGCATGTTGGAAATCAGTAAAATCGGTGAATCCGTCAGACACAGGAGATAAACGTTTAAGAGTAAGACTATAGAGTAGTCACATTTCTTTAAGACAAAAAAAAAAAAAAAGATTATTAAATGATTAACATTGTTATCACGTTTTGAGGGGTGACAATCGTAATTGAAACATTATACACACAGACGCACACTCTTGAGAAGACTTCTGTTTGCCCAGAATGTGCAAAACTATGAATCAGTGAAATTATCAATCACATTTTTAAAAAAAAAAATCATACAGCTTAGAAATGCAAGGAAGGCAAATAATAATCATTAAAAACAACATTCTCGTCTTGGTCTTCGCGTCAATGTCAGCAAGTTCCAGTGGATGAACGTTGCCACCTAAAGGCCAAGGGCCCCATTGCACACGAGTCTACTTGTTTCACTGGAAAGCCATGCAAATGTGGCGAGTCCCAGACAGTTCTTGGGACTTTTTTCAAGCACCCTCTTGAACACTTGCTTGAAATTGGACTCCGTCGGGAGTTCAAACCAAGCCCACATTGAGACTTCAAAAATTCTGTTCCCAAAATAAAACATTTCTGCAGGAACACAAATGGCTTTTTCAAGACATTCTTGATTGTTGTTCTTCAATTTCGGGTTCAACGCCCACCAAATCACAGTGTATGATAAAATGATGAATTGAACTATGCACACTGTCTTTGTAACAAGCCCATACTTGAGGTTTGCACACTTTGCTCATCCAAATTTCAATGACATGACTTACCACCATTTGACAGTAACAGAGTACTGAATCAGCATATCAGCTGATTAAACCCAGAAAAAAAAAACGGTAATTATAAAAACACATCTATTGATCATATTTTTCTCCCACTTTGGCAATACTTTACCTCCTTCAGACAAAAAGAAAACAAAAACGCGGTTCAGCAGAAATGCCAGAGGACAAACTCAAAGTCACATACCGACTTCCTTAACACCTGACTAAAAACTGCAACTGTAAACATAGATGATGGCTTGCAGCTGACTGGGTGTAGTGTTTGTGTTGATAGTCTGACATTTCGTGGCCATTATCTTTCATCACACACGGCAGGGGAGCATACACAGCCACTCACACGGGGGGGATGGTGGATGGTTTTGACCCATAATGCAAGAGAAATGACCCTGGGGTGGGAGGCAATGAAAACAACAACAAAAAGCAACAGTGATGTATTTCCGATATAGAAAGGCAGTGGAAAAAAATGCAGCAGTTGTGTGTCAGCCTTTTCAGAAAAGAGCGGCGATTAAGACCAGATGATTGAGTCTCATCACTCGGACAATGAACACATTCGTGCCTAATTCCATTTCAATACAACGCTTACTTCCTGGATCCTACTCCGCAGTCCTTAATTGAACAGTGACTGTACCTTGTCAGCGTTGTCTGCTGCCAGCAGATTGGTGGCGAGTGTTTGCAGTTTGTGCTGAGCCATGTTCTTCAGCGCCGCCAGGCTCCGGCGAGTCATTGCCTGCTTCAGGTTCACTGCCGAATGGCTCAGGGCGTCCACGGTGGCCGGAGCCAGCTCATCACAGGCATTGAGTATCTCGACAGCAGTAATGCCCATCACGCAGCGGTCCAAGGCCCCTGCAAACATTCAAGTATTGGACAGTGAGCAAGTTAAGAGAATCGTAACAGAGCATTGAAAACAATGAGAAGAGGAGTTATCCTTGTTATACTTTGCCTTTATCCACCCTACACGATTGTGGGGCTAAGACGGAGCTTGTGAAAAGCTTTTCAGTGACAGTGTTGTGGATTCTTGGGCTGGAAGTGCAATTTGCTCATTTTAAACCTATGACCATTGTAGGGGGGGGGGTGTACTTTATCGCACATTTTGTCTGTTGGAGTTATGCCTCTTCAAATTGTTATTTTTCATCAATGCCAAATATCCTTCATCCCCCAAACCTTGGTTTCATAATGCTCAACTATCAACATCTATTTTCTTGAATGCGATTCGCTTCACAGTTATCTCTGGCTGCAACAATCCTGTGCCCTTACAAAAGAGAGAGGTTTAGAGGAGACCCCATTAGCTGCAGACAGACCTGATATCAGGATTGCCTCTAAGTATTGAGTGAGAAGAGAAGTGGCACCATTATGCTGTGTGTCTGCGTGTGTCAAAGAGAGAGAGCGAGTGTGTATTAGTGTGTGTGCGAGGGTGTGCAAGGCATCAGACATGCGATGG
Source organism: Hippocampus comes (assembly GCF_001891065.2). Classification (NCBI taxonomy): domain Eukaryota; kingdom Metazoa; phylum Chordata; class Actinopteri; order Syngnathiformes; family Syngnathidae; genus Hippocampus; species Hippocampus comes. The sequence goes on along the minus strand of NW_017806065.1, from coordinate 243,956 downwards.
TGCCACGGCTCACAGACAGACTCTCTCCCTCTTTCTGACTGCTCTCGGGCTCACTTCCTCTCTTTCTCACGTACACATACACAGAGGCAAGCGCGCTCCTTCCTCCCTCACCGTCTCATACACACTTTTAATTTCACACTCAGTTACCCTGCAATCTCTCAGCGCTACAGCTCATTCAGGACCCAAACACACACACTCACAGGCACACACATGCACACACTCACAGGCACAGTATTCCCAGTGAGATCATTGTAGAGCGCATTCAAACCAAAGTTGTACTTTGGCTGACATGCACGTGTTAATTTGTGCTGGCATCGTTGGAATAGGTTGAACTAAAATGGTTTCTGAAAGCAGCAAAATTAGGTTGAAGAATGATTCTAAAGCATTCACATTTTATAGTCGCATTTTATTATCAAAAATGTTTAAGTGTGTGAGAGGCGCAGAACTAGAAAAATAATATAAAGGTTTTAGATGGCCTTTTCATATCCATACCTTTCACTCATTATGGTTGAGTCCCGAATTTACTCGCTTTCATAAAAGGGGGTCAACTGTATGACTAGTCTCACCTGTATCCATCTGCCAGACATAAACGGAGCCATCAGAGCATCCGACTACGAGGTAGTCATCAGCGGGGCGCCACTTGATGACTTGGATGGGGAACAGGTGCCGTGAAGCAAGCATGATGCACTTCCTTTCCCGAAGACTGAGCAAGCCAACCGAGTGGTCACTGGCCACAGAGCAGACACAGTGTTGCACCCGGGTCTGCAGACAAAACAAGGGCAGAGACGCTTCATCAATAGACAAAATCCATTGACGGTTATGCGACAAAGTCAATTGCAGGAGAACTCACGCTGCAGTTTTCTGGAGGGACGATGAGCTGGGTGATCTCTCCTCCATGGACACAGAAAATGTGCTTCATCTCTCCAGTGAAAATGTCCCACACGATGACAGAGAAGTCCACCCCTCCTGACACCAAAGAGCGCTGGTCGTAGCGGGGCGAGATCTGGTACGGATACAGGACACACGTCACCTTATTCCTGTGACCTCGTAGCGTGCGATGGGGTGGCCATCCTGCAGGGAACATGCAAATCAAACTTAGTAAGGTGGAATGTCGACTTTCCTCACACAAATCTTAGATTAGTGGACAATGCATGGATGTTGCAAAGCAAATACGGACATTTATGAAGTATTGATTGTCCTTGGCAGATGTTTGCAATCAACTCTGTGCCATTTAAGTAGATAGTGAGCAGTGTAAAAAAGGCTCTCTAAAACAACTCTCCTTTCTTCACCTCTTCTAAGCATGTGTTCTCCCTGCAGCAACTGAACGATGGCAGTCTGAGTAGCAGGAACCAAAATAATGCTGCCGTCTTCTCTTCCGCACACCAGTCGACCCTGGGAGGGGATGTAGACGCTGGCCGTCACCTGAAGGAGGAAATCAGGTGCATCTTCATGGAAGGTAACAGAATTCTACTCCATCAGACATTTCCATTTCAAACTCCTGTATGAGAAATGTATTCTTGCACACGGTCACACCTTAATCGGTTCCTCTTTGCTTGGGAGGAGGCTGAGCTGGTCAATGATACCAGAGGACACAGGAATCAATTTATCAAACGCCTCTTGGAGACTGGTGGTGGATGACACCTGCAGTTCTAGAGAAAGATGGATGTACAGACTTCTGAGATTAGAACATCTGAGTTTGCACATGCAGTTGTGCAGAGCGGTGATTCCCAAACAGGTATCCCAGGATCCCCAGGGGTCCGCAAAGCATAGTTACGTTATCTTTACGTCCCCTGCGCCAAATAAAACCTCAAAGATGCATCGTCATCAGTGTTATACATTTCGCCCCCCCAGATGTCCCTTTGCCTCTGAGTCAAAACATGATGAAAATATCGAACAATACTATAAAAGCAAAGAACCCCCTCCCCAAAAAGTAAGTTTCAATTTTCATTAATCCTTACCCGCCGGAGTGGACAGTGACCGTGGAGGCGAAGAGTCCGGGATGCTCCACAAAGACAGTCTGCCCGCAGAGTCTCCCTGGATCAGTAGCTTGTGGAAGGGCTCCCGTCGACCAAAGAAGAAGCAAGTCACGGGAGGACATATCAGGAGCTTCGAAGAAGCAGAAATTAAGGATACATCGCTTTCAAGTAAAATGAAGATCCATGGCTGCTTCAATGTATTTGGGATTCTACGAGTATATAATGTCATTTCAACAAGAGATCTTAGTAACCGACCTGTTTGTCTGTTAGATTTTCGATGGTGTAGACCAGCGGCGGTATTGAGCCTTCTTTTTTGCCCACATCGCTTCGGAAATGTACACTCGCGGGGAGACAGCTGCAAAACAGATGGAGATGAGAAAAACAAAACTAACTGAACATTTTTGGTCTGTGATGATCTTCTTTTGACAGTTGCTGGACTCTGATGATGATGATGATGATGATGATCATGATGACGACGTTGGGTTCTTTGCAAATATACCTGGCCGGTAGGTTATAGATGTAACTACAGCCGTCTTCAGTCCAGATGATGACTTTGTCGGCTGCAATGAACTCTCCGCCAGCCCAAGCCTTGTCATTGTCACTGGGCACGGAGCAGAGCAGCGAATAGTCACCTGCATCAAAAACCTGACAAACACAAACATATTTGGGATTCAATTTGAGGCCAAGTGTTGCTCTGCTCCTGCTCATCTGTGTGGAGTGTGATCAGTGCTTGGTTTGGGTGCCATCTCTTACCCTCCAGAACTTGGAACAGACCACCAGCAGGCTGCTCTGAGTGAACGTACAGAAGGAAATACTCTGACAGCCCTGACAATATATGGGTTTGGATTCTTCTTCAAACACCGGGTCCAGGTCCTGAGGGGATTTTTTTTTTCAATATTTTTGTTAATATGTTTTTGTCTATCAAAAAAAAAAAAGTATTTCCTCTTTCTGAATGAACAACCACTACTACCTGCATCCTGTTGACCTCTGCTGTGATGATCCAGACTTTCAAAATGCCCGTCACCGACACTGCCACGACTGTATCCTCTACAGAAAGATACTTAAGTCAGAATGTAACCTTGGATCCATATGATGAAAAACACCAATATGTGCATTGCAATTTTAAGACGCTGTGTACATTCTTTTGAGTTTGAAGCAAATTAAGGAGTAAGCGAATCGTATCTTTAAACCTTGCGTGCGGTGTGATCGGATAATACTCATGGAGCTGATCCAGTCGGGGGATATTTTGGACACCAGCGAGTATAGCACCTCCAAACTGGTGGCATCCACCACAAGAATCTCTGGGTAGTGGCCATTACACAGCAGACGACCTTCTCGCTGCGTGCTGACCGTGAACTGATAGAACTGGAGCATCACAGAGGGAAAAGTAAGAAGGAAATCGCAACAAAAAAATGAGGAACGCTGGCAATGATATTTCAACACTAGTGCACGCTATAGTATGTTTATAATATAAGAATCTGATGATAACTGTTAGAAAGAGACTGAACTGTAAATATGTGTCTATTTAAAGATGAACAATATGAAATGTGCATCATACATGAATTTACCTGTATGCCGGTGTGAGCACAAGCCAGTTTTGTAAATTCAATACAGCGACCATCATTTACATCCCATAGACACATCTCCCTGGAGACACAAAAAATATGTTAGTGTACATCATAAAATTAAAACTAACATTTCTAAATACAATTTAGGAGATAGCCAATGAGCTCGCCTTTGTGGCGGATTTTCCACCTATGACCTAATAGCCGACAAAATATTAACAATAGGCTCGGAACCAATAGTTGGGTAAGTAAAATGATATTGAAGATGTAGTACTGTAATTTTTACTCACCCACTCTCTGATGCACTGACAATGTACTGTTTATCTGAGCAGGCGCTGGCTTTCGACAGACAGGTGATGGAGGCTGTATGACCAAACAACATGGCTCTGGGACAAATCTGAGAGAAGTGAAACAAAAACAATTGTATTTAACACCGTGTCAGAATTTTACCTCTGCACCGCTTCGTACGAGGGGCGTTAAAAACCTGAAACACCCGACAATAAACAACATCATATGATATTTCACGACCTCCAGCTCTGACGTCAGGTCCCAAAGGCAGATCTGTCCATCGTGGCAACCAGTGATGATTGTGCTGAAGTCGTCCATCACCAACAGGCTGCTGATACAGTGGGTTGGAGCGGTGCGGCCCCATAGAACAATGGGTAGAACCAGATTGTTCCCTGACATCGTGCTGATCTGTCTGGGAGGGTTGAATTCAAATGAATGAGTGTGAACACCAAAAAAATAAAAAATATATAATTTCAATGAACTGTACTCCAACTCTTGTCTTGGACCAATAACTGTTGCCCAACATATATATTTTTAATACAGCACAGGCAATGGCCTTAAATAATTGCATTTAGTAAGATGTGGCGCAGGAAGAATTGCCTATATTCATTGACTGTATTTCGCCTATCGGAACACACATATCAAAGGACATGGACCATTCACTCAATTTGCGCTGTCCTACAAAGCAAGTTATATCTTCCACAGAAGAAATAGCACGAAGCACTGCCGATAACTTGAAAGGCTTTCGTTTCCATTTCGTCGTGACGTCACGTCGTTTCATTTTGTATTTGCGCAGCACCGTTACACTTCGAGAGATGTATTTCATCCATTTGCTGGGATAGAAATTAGAATGTTGAATTAAACGCATTATTGAAACGTCTGGGATTTGATTTGAGGTTGACGACAGATTAAGCGTCGGCGGTGAGAAATGCGGCTCAGGGACAAGTGTGTATGAATGGCTCAAATTGCTGTCGCGGGTGGTTTCCCACACTAGACATGATTGCATTGTCAATAGCTCCTCTCTGTATACGCGTTATACAAACAACACCTGATCGGCTACAAAGATGCTATGCTACATTGAAGCCAATCAGCTGTAATGTTGCGACTTCCGGGTTGCTAAAGCTGCTCCTAGCATCAAAATACAACCCCTCCGGTTGTGGATACGCACCATAAACAAAACAGCCGATCACTGAGACATCTCCTTCCCGATGAATTTTGGCAAAACGATCTAAGTCAGTAGGAAAATAAAAACCAACAAATCCGAGGTTGTTTTGAGCTTGAAGATCAGGCAAACTGCGTGACGGTCAGTCAGTTTTATCACAAGACATCGTTTGGCTCTGACCCAGAACGCATCCGGGGGTTTCTTTCAAAATAAAGTACACGGATTGCACCATTTGCGGCAATGCGGTAGTGTACTGTCACGCTGTTTTACAGCACAGTATACAGTATGTCATTATTGTGAACTTTAAAGGTTAATACTCTGCAGCAGTCGTTCTCAAAATGTGGTACGAATACCACAGACTCCCTGCAGATGTCTTAAATTTGTTATTTTTTTATTTAAGTACAGTACATTTGATAGGTACAGTTCAGTTGAACTTCACTTTTACTTTCAGTGCATAGCTTCCATTGGGATCCATAAAGGTTCTCCCTTCTTAAGTCTTTTGCATCATGAGCAACACTGACAAAAATGAAAGCCACTTAAGTAGCAGAGCCACTAGTGTTCTGCGGGCTCATTCTAGTAGTATACGAAAGAGTAATTGTCCAATTACATACAATCAGTTATTTTAGTTAATGTCCAATGTGCATACATTTTGGCACTGTGTTATGGTGCAAAATGTGAGCGATTTACAATATTATTTAAATGAACACTTAAACCTACTATGCTACCATATTTTAATGTTGGTCAAAATGGTGGTACTTGGTGTCAAACGTTTAAGAACGACTGATCGAGGACAACAGTAAAATACATTGAAGGAAATTAGTTTTTAATCAATATTTATCTACATTATAAAAATGTTGCTCCAGGAAGAAGTTCACATAACTTCATAAAAGACAGGCATGCCTTTGAAAAAGGACTTTTATTTACAGGGATTTTAATTTGACTTACAATACAAATGTTTATAGTCTGAGAGTCCCCAGAGACTGATAATTCTTAAGTCAGAAGTTGAGCAGTGTGCACGTGTGTATACGTGTGGTGCGTGACAATGTCTGCTTGAAGTGTGGCAGCTTTGGCAAAGGGAAAAGTCCTTCAAAATATCAGTCGTCTCCTCTTTCCCTCCATTTGTCCTGACTCAGTGACTCTCTCCTTTCTTTCCAACAACCTGCATGAAGAATAGACCATTCAATTACTGGCTGGGAAAAAAAACAAAAACAAAACAAAAAAAACACATTTTATATATATGCTTAGTTTTTTGGGGATTCATACCCTTTTGAAGTCATTCATGTTGGTGGCCTGTACTGGATTACCAATGAAGGTCAGGTAGTTTATTTTTGTTGTCTCCTCATCTCCTTGGTTTGATTTGATGAACAACTAGCGGATGGGGAAACACAGACAAAAATAATATACTGGAAATGCATTTTTCTAGTCAAGTGAGGTGCTAGATATTTAGTTGTTTTTTTGTTTTTGTTTTTTTTTGGTGAGGTGAAATGCAGCAGCCCTCTACTATGGAGTGAAAACAATTTGTTGGCAACATATTAATAACTCAATACATATGCTCACTAGCATGTTTTTTTAAACAATACTTGTGACTGCAAGAAAATTCCCCAGTCTCCATAAATGAGGCAAAAAAATCTAATGTTTTAAGAAAACCAAACTTCAATTCAGAAACGGTGCGACTTGCTTTGTAAAGTGATTTGGTGTAAATCTAACTGAGCGTCTTAAAAATCCCTTTTTAAGTATTTAAAGGTAATGTTTCATTTTATCTCAAGCTTCAGTAAGGCACAGAAGTACCGAGACTGTTCGGGTTCTTACCGTTACACTCTGCACATTCTGAAACTTGACATAGCGCAGTGGAATGATTCCATCATCTTTGTAGTCTTCCTCTGCCAGTTCCAGAGTTTGGGTGGCTTCGTTTCGCTCGGCGTCGTCAAAACCCATAGAGCGCGGGAGATTGATAAATATCTTAACCACTTTAGGAGCCTGGGCTGGTGCACAAACAAGGGAAACAACATTTCGCATGGGTGGAGAGATGAAGGATTAAGAGAAAAGAAGACAGGTTTGAGAACAGCCGAACTGATTCAAGTCGAAATCAATGCAAAAAGACTCACCAAAGTCTGAGGACTGTAGCTTCATTGAAAAGAGCTTCACAGGCTGGTTGAAGGCGATGGTTATCAGTAGCTGCAAACAACATATGGATGTTTGGATCTCGATTTTCGATACATAAAGATATATCGCCAAACCCTACTCTGGTTGCTGTCTGTTTTGTCCCTTACCTGTTCATCACAGTCTGACTCCAGATAGGAAGAATCTTTCAGTAAGCAGTTGTCAAATCCACATTCATCACTCTCGTTGAGGCACTCGCAGCCGGCTTTGTTGACAAAAGGCATGAGGTCCATCTGAAAATATAATCAAGTACTATACTGCATTTTAGCTTTATTTGAAAGTCAACCTAAATGCCTGTAATTTAGTCAACACTGCAACTTTGTCATAGAACAATTTCGATCAGGGGTTGGCAAGCCGCGACTCTGCAGCCGCATGTGGTTCTTTCATCCTTATGTTGCGGCTCTGCGTGGCCTGGAAAATTAATTTAAAAGTGTCAGATGGAAGTGTATATTATTGATTATTTCTCTCAAAAACACGGATCACTTCTGTTATGTTCTCTAACTGTACACAAGGTGGCAGTGTTGAAATGAAAAAGGAAGTGTGTTGTTCATATGACATTTTTTTTATGTTATGACAATGCAGTGTTTGGCTACACTCTGACCTTGTTAGTTTGCCTTCCGACACCACACCTTCTTTCTTGGGACTTTATGCAATCTCAAAATGTTAAAATCAAATTATTTATGCATTGTATTATTTCTCTTCATTCAAAATAGGCATCACACTTTCCAATAGCCCGCCAAAACTGATTTTAAATTTTTTTTTGTAAAAGCTGAAAATGTGTTCATTAATTAATAAAATGTAATGACAGATAGATCGATAGATCGATAGATAGATTGATGCTAACATTGTCATTTTCGATGTCATTGCGGCTCCCAGTGTTGTCTTTTCTGTGGAACTCTGGTCAAAATGGCTCTTTGGGTGTAAAAGGTTGCCGACCCCTGGTTTAGATGTTTTAAAGTGATGTTCACTTACATATCCCCTTGGAATGTCAGAGTCCTCGCTGTTTCCTGGATCATTCTCTGTGAGTTGTTTGATCTTGTCTTCCAGACCCGCAGCATCTGCTCCTTGATACTGGTCCACCCGATCTCGGTTCCTGAAGAATAAGAACGTCGGTGTGGCTGATATGTTGTTGGCTTCCTTTGTCGTCTAGGAAAGAAAGAGATTGATCAGTCATATAACTTAATGGTTGCCTTTCTTCAGTACAATCTCTTTATTCCTCTACATCCGCAAGGTTATTCACCTGATTAATACCTGGCAAAATAGTCTCTTTTATAAAATTGTCTTTCAACCATCCTAAAACAAAATTGATTGTACTCTACCAGTCATGTGAGTTGCACCTTAAAAGTGTAATTTTTTTCCCACAAAATGACATAATAATGACAGAACAAGTGAAATATTTGCAAACTTCATGCTTACAGTAAAAACTGAATTATTGCATGCGTAAACATCACACATTTAAAAAACATCATTTCACTACATCACATCATTCAAAAAAAAAAAAAAAAAAAACATACACAATGTTTCATTGCTTTTGCGTGTTTGAGATCAGACTGACCGGACAGACATGGACATCAACTTCAAGGAAGACAACCTGTGGATACTTATTACTCAACATGTTGAACGCTGGAGCTATTCTGACACACGGCCGGCACCTGAGGGGTAAGCAGAATGGGCTGTTAACTTGATCAAGTCACACAGAAGTGCTCAAGTCATTGATAAAATAGTGTAACTTAACACAACAAAACAACAGCAAAATATGCATCTTGCATAGAGCAGAACTGTATTTTGTTCCAGCTCAAATAAAGTTGGACTGTCTTGTATGTGTGCTCTCCAGATCAGAGTATCTGACACAGTTAATCGGAGTATTATTATCTATGTCAACAACTGAGTTAGAATCATTGCTAACTGACTAAAATATACGGGCAATTGTCATCATGCAATCAAGAAATTTACTCTTACTCAACACGTATGATATGACAGAATAGATAGATGACTGGCAAGTAAACACAGGAAATGTGTTTCCTAAGTGCCTACAGTCAAATACTGTACTGGACAACTGAGGGAAATGGACAATTTCATATACTACTGATCGTTTCAACGCTGATCCAATATCATATTCGCTCTTCTTCACACACATTATATCAGCCAACCCACCATTGGATTTCACAAGGAAGAACCGTAATTGTGCCATGTCATTGCAAGCAAGTCCGCTCGAAAAGCTAACACTAGCATAATGCTAACCTATAGATACATCACACAAGCTACTGTTTTCAGATATTGATCTGCACCGCTCATGCCATTTATTCCAAACAGTTAATGGTGACCACTCGTAACCAACTAATTTGCATAAAGAGAGATAGCTGGTTGTAGGACGGCCTCCAACGTGGTACTTACCCGGCCATTGTGAACTTTACCACCGTGAGCCTCGAGCCGGCGGCCGCCAACTCCGGTAGAAATTCCGGATCGCTACCGATCACTTTAACACCGACCATGGTAGAATGAGAGACGCGGCCTTGTTATTATTATTCCTGGAATAACACGATTACACTTAATTACTGTAAAGTATTTTGTTGTGTTTTGAGCTTAGCGTCAAAAGTAAGCTCAAATCGGCTGTCTATTCGTGAGGCGCTCTCAGACACCGCAAGTGATTCGACACGTGACATTCTGATTGACCAATAGGAGTGGATCAGGGCGTGGCCTGTTTTAACGCAGTCGTACTTTCACTTTAATATTAGCGCCGCCTAAAGCATTGGAGTGTGAACACATCAATACGCTTGTTATGTCGTCTTGATAAGACTCGTGACTGTGTTCAATTTTTATTGCAACTTCAACTGTTATTCGGCTCCAAAAAAATGACTCTGTTTTATTACTCGTGGGACTTTGCAAATGTATTGTAGTTTGTCACATAACACATAATGCAATGCTATTTTATGCTTCACGGTCCCACATGCCAACTCGTACTTTCCACACCTGAGACTGCATCACTGAAAACAGGGGAATGGGCCAAAGCTTAAAACAAAATATACATTTAGTACCTAACATAGTGACTCACAATAACTCAACAGAGCCAGAGCAACCCATTTAGTATTGTGACGCCCTCGTTTGTGTTTATAGGTCGACAAGGTTGCAGAAGCTCTTCATTTGCTTTTACCACAAGCAGTAACAGATTGCACAGTCATTCAGGAGCTGCTCTCTGCAACAGCTCACGCCCAGTCAACCAACACACCGACAAAGCAAATAAAGAGCAACTTTTCACTACAACTACAACAACATACAACGATTTAAATGCATGCTAAAAAGTGCGTGGCTTCAAAACTCATACAGTACGCAGTCAGATTCAGGATTGAGGTTAAATTCACGATTAACTGCTTTGATTATGAACTCAAGAAGGAAAACAACATTGTAATAGAGATTGATGTAGCCCCTCTTTCAAATTAAACTCTGGAATATTTTGGATGTCCATGAAACACACGATTAAACATCCTTTCAAGAGCAAATGGTTATAGTACTTCAACACAGAAAATAAAACCAGCTTTGACAGAGGTTTCAAATATTTCCCAGTAGTCAATCAAATTTTATTTCTAATGTATTGTTCACACTGTAATGAAAAAAAATCTCCCACTGCTCCACCCGCCCTCCACCACCACCAGGCAGATCAGATGTTGAATTTAATTTAAGCATACTGTATTGCCCATAGGGATGTCCCGATCATGTTTTTTGGCACCCGAGTCCAAGTTTTTGGTTTTATGTATCTGCCGATACAGATGTCCGATACTACGACTATGCATTAAGAAAAAAGATCTGTGCATGCCATTTTCTCAAATTATTCTAAATAAAGTGCTACAGGTTGTTTTATCTATTTATATTATTCATATGGACCATTCCAGTAAATCTGTGCCAATTATTTGTTTGTTTTTTTAGCACAAAATTTGATGATACACATATTGAATAACTCAGTGTGTATTAGAACTTGTTTTATCATGTGAGCTTTTCGTACTGAAACTCTTGGTGGGTTTTCATGTCATTGCCTGGGGACGTACATGGCACCAATACAAGCATTAGCATGGATGGAGGGATTCCTCTGTTTGATACATTTGATATATTAAATAATAAACAATATATTTACATTTTTTTTGTATATATATAAGCGTGTTCGGGCTCATATTATATCCTGTCAGCTTTAGAATGTCCAAATACTTCACGTTTAGTGTTTATTTTTTCATTGAGGGTTCCAATTTAGAATACTAAATCAATATCAGGCGTACCACGTGACATGTTCCGAGCATCTACACCTGCGCGGCGCTCACGTCCGAAGAGGCCGCTCGTGCAGTCCCTGAACGTGTCAAACCGGTCGCGTGGGTTCGCGAGGGCCGGGCAGGTAAGGTTGCGTGGGGGAGGAGGAAGGGCGGGTGCCGTGGAGCGTCTCTACAAGCAGGAAGAAGGAAACATGGTGCGCTGACACAACGGCTGGACAACCACACGCAGAGGTGATTTTTCCATATTTTTAAAGTATTTGTGACCACCCAGCAGGAAAAAACACGTTGTAAGTACAGTTTAATATAATCTTAAATCGACCTTTTTTTAATTTGGTCAGTTTCAGGTTGCTGTTGAAGAGTTGCTTGGTTCAAACACCTGGAAGGGAGTGCCAGTGCCTCACCTGAGCGAATGCTCTTGTTCCATTCACGCTTTTATGCGTGTCAAAAGCAAAAGCATAGTACAGTGCGCTTTTTTTTACATTTACCCCTCTCAGAACTGGAATTGTGTGCAGTTGTGACTGAGCCTGAATCAAAGAAAAAGTTTGAATTCCTTTATCACATATCAAACCACAAATGTGCTTCCTAAAACTGGTCTAAACAATCCAAATATTTTTTTTCTCCCACACTAATTGTGGGCACTCCTTGTAATAAAGGCACACACTGCAAATGCTAATATTTGATAAGATATTCAAGTCAAGTATTCCAATGGACTATTTGGGAATGAATCCATGTGTTTTTAGCCACATGACACAAGCAAAATCTTTTCCACGCAGCACAGTGCTGTAAAGTTGCACACTAGTGCAAAATGTATCTGCAATAATGAATTTATCCATTGAAGAAACACAGCACTATAATATGAAATGTCAGGATTTTACGTCGATTGAATTTCTTTAGCTTACTGTTGCAGTGTCTATTTCCAAACTGAACAGATACTGTAACTACAAATGACCACAAGGAAAAATCAATGCCTCTTTCAAAGAAAGTATTTTGACCTTTTGTGGTATTTAGTTACAGCAGTGCATCGACATTTGACATCTGAGAACAATCATCAAATCCTTTCAACCAAATAGGGATTTCTAATTCATCCTGAATCATGATGAGTGATGAGTTTCCACTTCAAGCAGAACGTGTGCAATTTCTCGGCTACAACATCCCTGTATTTCCGATTCTTCTTACCAAAACACGCTATCAGTATGGTGTTAACAGATAGCGTGAACAACTTGGAGAAGACCTTTTTTGTCTTTCACCGTTCCTGCGCCCTTGCACCCAAAGGGCATTTTAGAGTGAGTTTGGTCCAGCAGGATTTGGAAAGGGCCCTGACGTCAAGCCCCGTCAAACACCGTTTGGATGAATGAGAACAGAACCAGGTGAACCAGGTCTTCTTTCGGCTTCAATGGCAGTGACATCACAATTTTTCCTCTGGATGACTAGACAAAAATTCCCACCGGCAACCTCCAAAATCTTGTAGCAAGTCTCCCCAGAAGTGTTGAAATTATTATACACTCAAAAGCGGGGTTGCGTGACGGGTCAATTCGATTGTCTTCCAATTGAATTTCCCGTCGATATAATTTTTCAATGTCTCAATACTGTTGTGTTTGCTTCCAACTCGTCTGCATCAGCCCGCAGTGCCTTCTAATACAAACCTCACAATAGCCTGTATGATGTTAGTTTCAAAGAATGCTCATTGTATTGCACAAGTCTTCCTTAGTCACAACAAGACGTTGTAATCGGCGATCAGAATCTCTTAAAACAGCACAGCACACACCAAAAATAGAAACACGTTTTGAAAGCTGTAATCGTCACTTGTTGAAACACTTTAAATGCTGCAAGGTCCAGGAGAGTGTTTTATCTTAACACAGTTCAGCCACCTGCCCCGCTGTTTACCTAAAACAAGCAAAGCGCCAAGGTTTTGATTAGGGAAATCCTGTCTGTGCTTTCCGCGCAAAGAGCTCCCATTGAAAATTATTTGATTTATGGCGAAAAGAAACTACATGGCAAACGGTGAAGGGACTGATGAAAATAATTAAGATAAATCATGAAAATTCTCACATTTTTCAACAGGGTTCTTCTCAGCAATAAATAATCAATATTTTTTAAACTTGGTTTGAAATTGAATTGAGTTGAAATTATTTCTAATGTATCCAGCACACAGTTGATTCATTTGCCTAACCACCAAGTGATGATGGAGATAAGCTATGTTAATATTCATTAAATCAATCGTTTGTCATTCACGTTGAATTAATTTGTTCATCGATAATGTCTTGAAGTCATTAAGACATCAGGAATTTCACCGCGAGGCTTTCCGTGATGATCCGGACTAATCTCCACCTAAACACCTTTTCTGTTTGATGAACAAACGAAGGTGATTCCACCCAAATCGTGTCCCGTGCTGTCACACAGTGCCCATGTCAGCTGGCAAGCGATTCCTTCCTTTTATTTGCTCACTGAGTGGCATCTTTTTTTTTTTTTGTGTGTCACTCTTTGTGTGACGTTTCATTTTTTTCTGCTCTTTGGCGTACCTGCCTGAACGAGAGCTGAGCCCCCCCACTCACTCTCAGGTTTCACTGTCGTCACTACGGTATGCTCTCCTCTGTCCCACTCTGCAGATCACTTACCCCGCCCTCCCTCATTGTTGCCATAGTTACGTCCCTTGGCCAGATACCAGCAAACCTGTTTTCTGAGTCGGGTGATGCCACAGATGAAATAGTTTTATGTTTTAAAATGATTTTGTACCCGCAGGTCTTATGCCCAGCTGCAAAACTACGCCAACAACACGTTGCTCCACATTTCTTTATTCTTCTCAATAGCCCAACAGGTTCCATCAGTTGGTTGAATTGACTGTATCATCACGTTCCAGTTCTTTGAGAGTGTACATCAAAAACAAGCTATGTCACACGAATGGCACTCTGTTATCGTTTCTTTGTTTTCTTGTTTTCACACATTAAATGAAGTATCAGTGGTGTGGTGTGCGCTTCAAGTGAAGCCTTCATTCTCAAACAATCTGGAAATGTTGTTTTTGTCCTCACATGTGGTATGTAGCTCAACTGGATGATTTCTAAATAACTAGCATTTTTCCATCCACATTTGTCCATCTCAGTTGCTTGATACAAAATAGCATGCAGGTATTTGGCCCCGAATAGAAAATAGGCCACCTTATCCCTCAGTTCCATAGTCCAATTATGACACCCATGTGTCAATCGTAGTTTGTAATGGTGTTGAGCAGGCAGGGCTTATCACCCAAACGCCGTCTCGTTCGGGGCCACATAGCACAAACCAATAGTCAGCAAGAGCGACGATCTTCTGTGTGCTTGAAAGCTTTTCTTTTGCAACGAATGTTTTTATGCCTCGCTAATGTGATCGGGCGTCTTTGGCGATGCAAGAGGCAGCTTACCAATCAAGTTCAGCGAGCCATGTCCATTAGCCTGCTGCTGCTCTTTTTCTACCCTCAACTACTTTCGGATGGGGGCAACAGAGTGTTTGTTTACCCGTGGCACTTGAGTTGTTACTTGCTGGGAGCACAACAGCGTTAAGGAATCTGAATCCTTTCTGCGTTGGCAGAGATATCGGCAGTGTCAAAATGACTACGCGCAACGCGGGCACCCACGGGTCAGTGGGGCCCAACGATGAGGTCATGCCGTACAGCGATGATGAGACAGACGATGAGCTGGATGTGAGCACGGACGAGGAAGAGGAGCCGGTGCCAGGGGCCCCGCCTCCCCCCGTGGAAATTAGACCAAGTGGTGAGGCATACAATCGCTTGGATGATTGTTACAACTAAATGAGACACATTTTCTTGTTGTCTTCGGACAACGTTATCCAAATATGATGCAGGGAATCGCTAAAATGTTCTGATTTTACTCTGTCTGTAGAGGTTGGTTGGAAAGTGAAAGCCAATGACCGAGCTTACCATCACCTGCCAGAATTTGACAAAAAAGTATTCCTGTGCTTCAAGAAGAGCAGATACTCAGTAAGTGCACAAATCATGACTCTTGGCCAAGACATGACGAAACAAAGAGTTGGCTACATTATTTTTCGAATGTTCCGCATGATAATTAGCTTACGGTACTCAAACCATTGTGCAAGTCTTTTACTGTCATAAGGTCGTAAAAAACAATTGTCATCACTGTTGTATCGGTATGGAAAGTTCCTCTTCCTGCCTTTGTACTCAACCTTTTTTTTTCACTTTTACAGGGCAATGTCATCAAGACGTACAAATACAACGTCTTCACATTCCTTCCCCTCAACTTGTACGAACAGTTTAAGAGAGTCGCCAACATCTACTTCTTGGCTCTGCTCATTCTTCAGGTACACATCAACTCAGTGGCGGAATTACGGAAAATTATAAAAATAAAACAAGTGAATCATCATGAAAATCCTTTTGCATGGCGTCAGAGGTTTAACTGCAGGATAATTGTGGACACGATGTACATTGAATGCTACTGCGGTTTATCCCTGCCAGAATAAACGCCTCTGTTTTGTCGTCGTAGTGTATTCCGGCCATTACGACTCTGCCTTGGTACACCACTCTGATTCCTCTGGTCGTGGTTCTGGGAGTAACTGCCGTCAAAGACCTGGTGGACGATCTTGTAAGCAAAGCAGTTTGCCGAGCACCCCCCTCTTCCCACTCAAACAATATTGAACCCTTACAGAACGCATCTGTGAGGAGAGAGCAACAAATAACCGGTTGAAATTCATTGTCCTGTTGTGGGGGGGGGGGATTAATAGAGCTTCGTTTTGAGACTTATATTTTCTAAAATGTGGTTATTGTGTTATATTCTTGAAGTCACGTGCCCTCTTGCTTGCTTTTACCTTTCAGGCTCGACACAGGATGGACAAGGAGATTAATAATAGGAAATGTGAGGTCCTGCTGGACGGCAGGTCAGAACTCGCTCACGTTAACTTGCCGTTCACTTTTGGATGTTTGCTGAATATTTAATTGAAGTGTACGCCCGAGTAAAAGGCATGCCTTAAATTGTTCGGTTGTTCAAAATACCGGTTCGCGTTTTTCTCAAAGCGCTGCTATTTCGTGCATATTCAGTTTCCCTTGGAGATCCAAATATGCTGTTGTTATCTTCTATTGACAACCTCGCAACAACCTGCTGTTTTTGTGTTTATTCTTCAGGTTTCAAGAGTCAAAATGGAGACACATCGAGGTCGGGGACGTCATTCGTCTGAAGAAAAATGATTTTATTCCGGTACGTGTAAATTAGGATAGACATGAGTGGGGGTGCGAACGATCGTTGTCTGCATTTGCCCTGCAATTGGCTGGCAACCGGTTCAGGGTGTCCCCAAAGTCCGCTGGGATTGTCTCCAGCTAATGAGGATGACCGATCTAGAAAATGGATCTGGATCAATTGATGGATTTCATTTCTTTATCCAAACTGCAATCATCTGTTTTTACAGTTTCACATTCATTCAAATGATATTGAATTATGGTTGCCGGAAATAATCCAGCGTGTTAGTGTATTCTCTCAAACCCACCTCACCACCATTTTGTTCAATTTAAGAATTTTAATGGACTCTGACTCCAAAGTGTGTTGCAAAGACATGTTGTACAACTTGTCCAGTGTGTCAGCTTCTATTGTTGTTTTTGTTTTGCCTAGGCGGACATGTTGTGGACATGTTGCTGTTATCGAGCTCAAACCCAAACAGCCTGTGCTATGTGGAAACAGCGGAGCTTGATGGGTGAGTATTATTGTATTTTTTTATTAAAAAAGCAAAAACAAATGCTTCTGTGAAAAACACATAGAAACAGCGGAGCTTGATGGGTGAGTATTATTGTATCTTTTATTAAAAAAGCAAAAACAAATTCCGTGAAAACCCTTCTGCGAAAAACACATCCTCCTTTCAAGGCACTTTGAGGATTTAAAATGTCAGCAAAGCTATTCAACTCCATTTGATGAATGATACATTCTTTGTCAACACATTACTCTTTGTCAAGTAAGATGACTGCAAATATTTCTTTGTTGGACTTTGAGCAAGGTTACTTTTTTTTGTTTGACAAAGAAAGGGCCGCCTCTTTTCCCCA
>NW_017806065.1:214050-225635 GCF_001891065.2 Hippocampus comes | reverse complement strand
TGTCCTCCTGATCCTGGTGGCAGCAGGACTTGCCATTGGTCACAGCTTCTGGTACGAGGAAGTCGGGTCCAACGCCTGGTATCTGTATGACGGAAGAGAGGACAGCACCTCCTACAGAGGATTCCTCAGCTTCTGGGGCTACCTCATTGTTCTCAACACCATGGTGCCTATTTCACTCTATGTCAGGTTCGTCAAAAGAATGAATGCCGAACACCTTGAGCCTTGTCGATGTTGGCGATAAGAGGAAGAAAGTTTCATGTCGATATTGGAACCCAAGTTTGCATGTTTTCCCCGTGCCTTTGCTTTCCTCTGACATTCCCCAAAACACGTATTGTTCTCGTTCTAAATTATCCCTCGGTGTGATTTGTAGTATAAGGGATGAGTAAAACGCTTTTGTTTTTCTTTGGGATCTCCATAACCGCCTGCGAATAGGTCTGGAATGCGTCTCGCACGGGGGTTGACTTCATGTCCAAGTTCCAAACGCTGCAGTAAATTCTCGCTGAGCCAAAAGTTAAACAAACCGGTGGCTAAAACCGCTCTTTGGTTGCTCTCTGTTCAGCGTGGAGGTAATCCGTCTCGGCCAGAGTAAGTTCATCAACTGGGACCTGCAGATGTACTATGCAGAGAAAGACACACCAGCAAAGGTACAATTCAACAATCGCAAACATATCGGGACACTGTTTTCTTGCAATAGGTGTAGCCTCAAAGTGACTGAAATTAAGCAAACGTTTGGGATTAGTTTTGCTTTTCTGCGCTTCAGGAGTAACAATCCCCCTCTGATCCAATTCTTGCCAGGCTCGAACCACCACCCTGAATGAGCAGCTTGGACAGATCGAATACATCTTCTCAGACAAGACGGGAACGCTGACACAAAACATCATGCAGTTCAAAAAGTGCACTATCGCCGGGCACAGCTACGGTAACCGTCCGAGTTCGGACGTCTCGCATACGACGCTTTTGTCGTAAAATGTACGTCCCTGACAACGATCGCGACTGGAAATGTTGCCTTATTCGCCGCAGGTGACCCAACCACCGCTGAAGGAGTGCGTCTGGACCGCGGAAAGGTAGTACTGAAAACACGAGTTCTGCTCGTTTTGTTCATGAGACGTCTCGAAATGAATTCAGCCGCACTCGTCACCTCTGCTCTCCTCAAAGCCAGTGGACTGGAGCTGGAATCGCGATGCGGACAAAAAGTTCCAATTCATGGACAATTCCCTTGTTGCCTGTTTGCGGTCCAAGAAGGATAAAGAGGCCATGGACTTCTTCAGACTCCTCTCCCTTTGTCACACTGTCATGGTGGAAAGCAAGGAGGGTAAATGATACCTTGTTTAAACGATTCAAATCGAATGACTAGCTGCGGATTCTGGATCAAATTTGTCACAAGTTTGTTTGCCCCTTTTAGGCGAACTGGTGTACCAAGCGGCGTCACCGGATGAAGGCGCACTCGTGACGGCAGCTCGGAACTTCGGCTTTGTCTTTCTTTCCCGAACGCAGGACACGATCACCATCCGGGAGATGGAACAAGAGAAAACCTACGAGATGTTGGCGCTACTCGACTTCAACTCAGACCGCAAACGCATGTCCATCATCTGTATGAATACTCGCGCAACGCCGCCATTTTGATGTCGTCGCGCAAAGCCGAGCGCTTTGAATCTTCTTCAAATCAATCTCTCGCCTTCTCAGTGAAGTTTCCAGATGGTCGAATCCGTCTCTACTGCAAAGGAGCCGACACGGTCATCTACCAGCGACTTTCACCCAATTCCAAGCACAGGGAGTCGACGCAATCTGCTTTGGATGTGAGTCCGGGCGCCCTTTTGTTTGGCTCAACTCTGATTTGAAGGAATTACATGTATCGTCCGTCTAATATGGAGCGCACGAAAGATGGCGAAACTCTTTTGGGGACTGTGCTCTTTCCCCCCCGCAGAAATTTGCCAACGAGACCTTGCGAACACTGTGCTTGTGCTACAAAGACATCAGCAGCAGCGAGTATGAGGCCTGGTCCAGGAAACACATGGATGCTCAGGTGACCATGGTCAACAGAGAGGCTGCCCTCGATCAAGTGTACGAAATGATTGAGAAAAACCTCATGGTAAGCGGAAAACGCTGCATCTTAGACGGCACGTTATGCAGTCCAACCTCTTTTCAGCGTTTCCCACTTTTTCATTTGCTGACTGAATGTATTCAGAGATGAAGTAGGAACGCGACAGTTTTTTTTTTAACGTCAATAACTGTCTGTGCCTTTCCATGCAGCTGATTGGAGCAACGGCCATCGAAGACAAACTGCAAGAAGGAGTACCAGAAACCATCGCCAAACTGGCCAAGGCTGACATCAAGATCTGGGTTTTGACTGGAGATAAGAAAGGTAGAAAACTCAGTCAGAAGACATCCAAGCGATCAAAGATCATGCACAGATCACACCGCGGAAACGAGAAGGAGAATGTATTCGTTTGTGTGGCAATTCTGTTTTCTCTGTTCTGGTTATTTTTCTTGTCTTCTCGCAGAAACTGCGGAGAACATTGGATTTTCCTGCTCCCTTTTGACGGAAGACATGCACCTTCACTATGGAGAGGACGTCAAGTGAGTTGATGAAATTTCTCGACAAACGCAGGCAAAATGCGAAAACGTCCATTTACTGTGATATTCAAACATGCTTCGGAGGACTTCCTTGCTTTGTACGCCGTAGTATCGGTCGTTGTAGGCCAGTGTCTCGGACTCATTGTCAGGCTGGATTTATCTGTTTGTCACCAGTGAGAAGCTGAGCCTCCGTCAGGCTAAGAGGAGACGTGAGCCTCCGACTGAGAGCCGAGGAAAAAAGAAACCCGCAGAGCCATTTTTCCCTGAACCAGGCAAAAATGCACTCATTATCACTGGAGGATGGCTGGTAAGTTGGGGGGGGCAGGGCTTCTTCCAAGTAAATCAAATTATTACATCATACTGACTTTAGGTCTCAGAAAAGGATGTCATGTGTAATATAAAGACTCATAATTGTTTATAATGGCTGAAGAAGTGTTAGGAACCAAATGACAACATTTTTTTTGCAATATATTCTTATTTTTCCTTTTTTTTTTTTTTTCCTTTCCCCCCAGAACGAGATTCTGTATGAAAAGAAGAAGAAACGCCGCCGTTTGCGTCTTCGTCGTCTGGGAAAGCGACCGCCTCCCACCAACCCTCAGGATGGACAGCCAATGAACGAGTGGGAGAAAGAGATGAGACAGGTTGGGAAGAAAAAAAAAAAATCATCGAAGGCAGTATAGAAATGCTTTGAGTGACGGCAACCGCAAATCTGCTTTCCTTTCCAGATCGACTTTGTGGACATGGCCTGCGAGTGTGAATCAGTGATTTGCTGTCGCGTCACACCGAAGCAGAAAGCGAATGTGGTCAGTTTGGTGAAGAAGTATAAGAAGGCGGTGACGTTGTCCATCGGCGATGGGGCCAACGATGTCAACATGATCAAGAGTATGACTGCCGATATCTGCTACTTCACATTTCACAGTGTACAGGGAACGAGCCTGACTGCAAATGGATTGCCTGTTTGACTCGTTTCACCCAAAAACATGCCACATGACCCCCAAATCACTTTCATGAAACTTCACACAAACGACATCTTCAAAATGTGTACGCCACAAAAAAGATTGCTTTGATCTTCAACTTTCCGCCGTTCCTCCAGCCGCAGACATTGGCGTTGGCATCAGCGGTCAAGAGGGGATGCAGGCTGTGATGTCCAGCGACTTCGCTTTTGCTCAGTTCCGTTATTTGCAACGACTCCTGCTCGTGCACGGGCGCTGGTCTTACATCAGAATGTGCAAGTTTCTTCGCTTCTTCTTCTTCAAGAACTTTGCCTTCACATTGGTCCATTTCTGGTACTCTTTCTTCAGCGGATACTCGGCACAGGTCAGCATCTTGTCTTCCCGACGCGATCATTGAAAGTGATGCCATCGCAGGCCCTGCATGACGTTTTTTTCGTTTTGTAGGTGGCCTATGAGGACTGGTTCATCACGCTCTACAATCTTTTTTACAGCAGCTTACCTGTTCTTCTCGTTGGACTGCTTGACCAGGTAACAACAAATTACAAAAGATCAGCTCAGATGTTGTGATGAGATCTGAAGGTTGAACTCTATCTTTCTATAAATTGTGTTTTAGCTCTGAAATGAAAAGTTTACTCATTTAAGCCACCGAGCGGTACAGTTTGAAACAATACACCAATTTCCACCCTGGGGTGTGTAAGCAATGTAAATACAGTAGACTGACGTCATATTAGCGTGACTCGGTGTAACGCATGAATAGAAGGCGTCTGACTGTACTGCGTGCGTTCCTCCCATCACCATTCCTGTTGACGCACGAAAGAGAAATTTTTTTCTTCACCAAGTCAATACACTCGAGTGTCTAACTTTCAGGTCAGAGGTTCTCAATTTATGAGACCAACTGAACAGCTCCCGTTTGTGCGGCTGAATGGGAAATCAATCTGGAGATCTTCAAGTGATTCTCTCCCATTTACATCTGCTGCAGGACGTGAATGACAGACTGAGCCTCAAATTTCCCAAGCTATATCTGCCGGGTCAGCAGGGGCTGCTGTTCAACTACAAGAACTTCTTCATCAGCTTGTTCCATGGCATCTTCGTCTCCCTCATTATCTTCTTCATTCCTTACGGGGCATTCCTGCAAACAATGGGGCAAGATGGAGAAGCCCCCTCGGATTACCAGTCTTTCGCCGTTGTCACCGCCTCCTCGCTGATTTTCACTGTCAACCTTCAGGTGAGTCGCTCGCAAATTGTTGGGCAAGACTGACTTTGATATCGTCGTTTATATGTACTGGCCGTTTCATTGTCCGTAAGCACGATGTCGTGATATGACAAGAGTTGGACTTATTCATTCTCGCTGCTTTTAGATCTCCCTGGATACCTCCTACTGGACCTTTGTCAACTGTTTTGCCGTTTTGGGAAGCATAGCCATCTACTTCGGCATTATGTTTGACCTGCACAGTGCTGGAATTCACGTCATCTTTCCACGCCATTTTACCTTCACAGGTCAGTGGGTCATTTAGCACCTTCCTTCTCTTAACTGTCAGTCCTCAGTTCAGTGTAAAAAAAAAAAAAACATACAATCTTGTACCATGCAAAGTAGCTCATATGCAAAGGCGCTCACACTCAACTGTCTTTCATCACTAACCACGTGACCGCTGTTGCTTTTCTGATAGGGGCAGCAGCAAATGCTCTCCGCCAGCCTTACTTGTGGTTAACCATCATCCTCACGGTGGGAATCAGCCTACTGCCTGTCATCTGCATCCAGTTCCTCCATAAAATCATCTTTCCTTCCATAGGAGACAAGGTAAGGTCACTGAAGGTCAAGCTTGCAGGCCCTACCCAGTCTCAGGCCTCGTATGTGAAAACTTGACAGACTGGTTTGACCAATCAGAGTCATGTCTGAGCTGTAGTTGTATAACACCCCCCCCCCCCATCTCTCCCAAGATCCAGAGAAACAGGAAGAGGTATGAATTGGAAATGCAACAGGAGGCGAGGAAAAGAGCACCAGCGTTCCAACGCGGCCTGCGTTCCCGCCGCTCTGGATACGCCTTCTCCCATTCCAGAGGCTTTGCAGAACTCATTGCTTCTGGCCGGAGCATTCGGAGGCGCCCACTGTCCCGGATTGGACACCACAGCAGCATCAGGGAGGTTTCCGAAAGAGCTGAGAACATTTGATGGTTGGAGAACTGGAGACTGGTGAACTGACACTGTGGTCGGATTCCCTGTTTTGGAAACACCAACTCAAGGGGACCAATCAGCTGAGGTGCTCAAGATTGGTAACTCGGCAGAGAAATGACGTTATCAAAGTTGAGGGATATTTTCAAATCATGGTTGAAGTGCTTTTGAAAGTGACAGAAGAACTGAGGCACTTGTTTATCCGTCTATGCAAAGACTCGATTATGCAAAACCAAAGAGAAACTGACATTTTTGGTCATGCGCCGTGGCTCATGATGTCATTTATTTAACTCAGGGTTTTTAATATAAAACAAACAAAAAAAGCTTTATTTTTTAAAAGGCTAGTTGACCCCACCAAGGCCAACTTTCCCTCCTCTCCACACCACTGCAACTTGCATCATGTGTGGCTTCAGGTCCATCGTGCACTTGAAATTAATATTTTCTATTGTATTTTATCGCTGTCATTTCTAATTACATTGATCCATCCTTTTTTTTTTCCAGTCGAAATTCAAAACAGATCCCCTTTTCTTTTAAACACACTTTTAAAGTTTTATTTTGAATAAAGGAGGGATGTTACGATGTCAGCGTATGCGAAGCGGCTTGCGGTAAAGTGTGTCATTAAATATAAAAGGTGAAGTGAATATTGTTTCCCCTCTCCTGAATCAGGTGGCCAAAGACAGCTTATTGCAGTGACTTATTTTGTCAATTCAATTTTGTTTCAACCAAAATCTTTCAATACCGTTTTTATCCCAAATTGTTTGCCTTAAAAAAAAAATCCCTCACCCAATCCTGACGATAAATTATCTTGATCATCTTTCCTTGTTTCATTTTTTTCCCAGCTTTTACATCTTTGTATCCGTATGCATGTAAATATACAAATATTTGTTTACATCAAAATGTCATTTCGTTCACCCGACAATTTATTTATCAGTCTGCCACACACTTTTAAGACAAAACACAGACTTTGTTGTTCTTTCCTTCTATTCAGATGCGTTTTTATGACTAGAATAGAGGCAGTGGACCCAGAAATGTTCATGTGGTTGTTGGGTGGAGTTGATGACATTTTATCATAGCGTTGTTAATAAAAGCCAAGGGTATATGTATCAATGTGAAACAATCTCTCTCTTTTTTTTTTTCCTCAGCTCATTGCGTGTGCAAAATGTATTTGTTTGTATTCCACTTCATTTGTTCGCAGGGCAGTTGAAGTCTCCACAACCTGAACGGATCAATCACAGGAATGACGCATCTACGTTGTGGAGGTAATTATCCACACCCTCACACGTGCTTATTTCCAATTTAGTCGCTTTTAGTTTTTGTATTTTGGTTTGGCAGTTCAAATTAGAGCCTCTGGGAGTCACTGCAAGACAATGACGACGGCACGACGTATGAATGAAGTGATAACATCAAAACAAGCAGTGTGAGAGCATGATTAAATCATGATGTGTGCTGATAAACCTAAACCCGAAAAAAATATTGCTCCCTCTCACAAGTGCGCTTGAGGTCTCAGCCCACAAGCTCCTAATTTATCGCGTAATGAGTCAAATTTATTTTGGATCGGTTTCGGTTTGCGCACTGGTTATGAAGTAGGCTACATTTCACACCTCCAGGGGGAGCTCAAGCACAACTGAATATTTGGGACACTGATGATCACCATCACTGTTCATGAAAATTGAATTGACTTTGGCAGGCAACAAAATCATCATATAACAACAAAAATGTTATCTTTTTCCAGGATGTGAATCAGAATACGAAGATAAAACTGAAGTGAATATTGAAATGTCCTCATGTGCATAAACAACAGCCTGAGGTGAACAGTCACTTCCATTGCTGCTCGACGCTGATATGAATTTATTCTCACATAATTCACACTCATAATGTTTTTTTTTTCCTTGCAAAGATTTTACTTTAATAGCATGACATCTAAACTCATGACATTACACTCGAGCTGGATGTTGAAAGTTTCAAATGCATTTCATCATTGAACTGTATTCCAGCCCAAACACGGTTTCCAGCACGTTCAATTCTTTTAGTTCTGTTTTTGGCTCCTCTTTCTCAACCGCTCTGTCAAATCTGCTCCGGTACCACATCGGAGGCCTCCAGGCCTATGTCGATAATGCTCTCCATATTTACAGTTCCAGGAGGATTAAGGGGTTGTGACGAGATCTCATTTGTGTGAACCTATTAGTGCCTAGTGCCCCAGGCTCCCTCTGATTCGCTTCTGAGATTAGGTAAAGGTATTATAGTAAGAGGATCGGCTCGCCGCGAGCTGAGGGTCTCATCTATACAGTACGGGTGGAACGAGAGGAACACACACAAAGACGACATGGACGTGCTCTCGCGGTTTGGTCCATGGTGCTTTCACTATGAAGGAGGAGACTTTTTAAAATGAAGAATCAACACAGAGTATGACCGTCTGTGTCCATTGGGCCAATTATTTGTCTCTTATCTTACGATGTGTAGGTATGATGTTCCGATTAAATTTGGTGGGAATACACCATTATATAACCTGATCCAAATATCTTCAAAATTATTATTATTATTTTGCAGTGCCAAACAAGGTCTGATTTGATATTTTTTTTAATTTGCAATTTTAACATGGATGAAGTTGTGTTCAAAACGGTGGCATAGAGTTGTGGAAAATTCCTGCTGGAGTCAGTTATTTGTGACCTTTAACCCTTGGACCTGAAGTGCTCTGTGGGTTAGTTTGAATCTGTTCTGGTAACCGCTGTTTTATTTGATTTGAAATTTGGCGGTGATTTGAAGTTAACACCGAAAATGCCGTTTACTCCGCAAAGTCTCTTCTCACTGTGAAATGAGCAGGAAAGTCACGTGGCCGCGCACCCCTCCTCCAGCAGAAGGCGGATGAGTGCCATGTCATAATTTATGACTTAAAAAGCATACATTTTTCAACACGCAGTGGCGGGGATGGCACTTCATGTTTATGACAATCATTTCCTTGGTGAATGATTCATGGAGATGTGGCACTTATGAATCTTTCAAAGAACAAACAGAAACACCGACTCTCAGTGCTTTGAACGCTCCGGCTGCTTGGGAGGCTGCTGTAGCAAAAGCTCACTGTGAGGGGAAAAGAGAACGTGGCCAAAGAAAGTGTGTGGATCACAATCAAGTGTACTCGTTGAGTTATTTCCGTACGCGACTGTATATTGAGAATGTGTCCAAAGACGTTTACATTTTCAATGAGCAATGGAAGCATTAAAGCCCCTTCAAAAAAAAGACACAATGATTTTTTTTTCCATAGCTAACACTTTAAAAAGTGATTCCAACATCACCTCCACTTATAGAAGTAGGTGAAAGATTTCATAGTCTGCACTCCTGCCACCTCCGAAAAGTGTCTGCTAGAACTTTACAGCAAAGTTGTGAGTGAAAAGATAAAATATGCGTTGCATAGGGATGATGTGATGATGTTGGGAAGAATCAGTTTGTCTTTTCTTGGAGCAGCTTGCAAGCTGGAACATGCCGGAAATCCCACCATCCATTTTTGACACCTCTTGTAGACTCATTAAGGGTAAATGGAGCTTGTTTCCTGACTTTGGCCAAGTGTCTTCAGTGAGCCTAACGGGCATGTTTTGGAAACATATTACAGGATTCGAATTGATGTTGTTTTGACAGCTAATAGCTTCCAGTTAATGGACCATTTCAAGAAATTCAAATATGACTGTAAATGAGAAGCAAAAAGATTGAAATGTTTTTTTTTTTTTTATAGACATCACAGTCAAATGAGAAGCAAAAAGATTGAAATGTTTTTTTTTTATAGACATCACAGTAGGAATTAGCTTTCGGAAATGCAGTTCCTATGTGTTGATTGTATGTAACCACTGAATCGATCGATCTATCTATCTCTATATATATATTATGTAACCACTGAATCGATCGATCTATCTATCTCTCTCTATATATAAGAATAAGAAAACCTTTATTCGTCTCACAATGGAGAAATTCCCAATTTACAGCAGCAAAGTTATGAAAGGAAGAAAGTAGAAGAACAAAAAGTATAGGAGCTGCTGCAAAGGGAGCCACTCTCGCGGCGCCATCTTGAAGTCAGAATAACATAACACGAGTATGGTGCTTTGTATACTATTTTACAAGGTATTTTGCTGTGCCGTTTGGGGTGGGGGGTGGGCGGTCATTTGTGTAAACTGCAGCTCGAATGGCCACTAGATGCTGCTGTGCATTAAACCCACTGGAAGCGGAATTTAGGGGATTTGGCATTTTAACTGGAATCGGTCAATTCGAATGGGACACGTGTGTCATACGGAATGCCAATGTCATGTAAATCAGCCGCCGGTGTGGGCATTTGAACAACATTTCAACTGTCGTCCTCCATGATAGGATCTTCTTGAAAGCAGAGGAGTAAACATGGCTGACAAAGAAGTGCGTTCATATTGGCTCGTATCGGAATACTGGAGAGACCACTCCGACGGCGACAGCAACAGTCACCGTGGGCTCCTCTGCACAGTGGAACCGTGCCCTCCTTTAAAAATCACATTTATCTATTGCCTGGAAGCTGCAGTCGCTTGGTGGGGATCTTTCATCTTCCCTGTGTAGTGCCCTTCAGAGGGCCCTACTTGCTGTTTGGATTTTAGCCAAGGTTACTATAGAAACACAGAGGGAGAACTGCTGAGGGCTGGCTCACGGTAATGAAAACGGGCCTTCGAAGGCCTACAAAATCTCCACAAAACGACACCGCTCAAAATGAACAGCAGAGAGACCGATGCTATTTTCAATTGATCCCGGAAAGACTCGCTTTTAAAGGGCAAACAATTATAAGCAAAGACCAAATTCGCTGACTCAATTAGAAATGATCCATTTTTAAGAACACTGAAAAGAGGTCATTTCTATTTTTCATTTTATTTTTTTTTTGTATTTCTTTGCCATTTCATCTCAAAAAGCGGACGACGTCCGGGTTTGTGCCAGATGTGGTCATGTGACTTGATCCAATCGCAGGCTGACAACACAGCTTTTCTGAATGCGCGCGTTTGTAAGCGAGTGCCACAGGAGGTGCATTATTCTCTTTGAGGTGAATTTGATATTCAGGGAAGACACCTGCACAGATCAGAACGGGAAAAATGTAAATTGCTTTGACTGCCAGTGTATGGAAGCGATACGCCAAGGCACAAGTGTACGAATGAATGAACTGAAGTGGTGATCAAATGCATCAAATGAGTGGATGTTCCACGTGAAGTTAACTCCGTCGTACATACATGTTAAATTCATTCACATTAAAAAGAGAGATCAGTGAAACATGGAAAAAAAAAAAAACTACATTAGGGGCTGGATCATAATTTAGAACCAATTTTATTTACATATGTACAGTATGTAGTTATGTACTGTATTTATTTTTACATATTTCATACCTAACAGTCCTTTTTTAATTCTGTATGAACCGTGTAAAAGCTCATGTGTACTTTATTTTGAAATGGGACATCATTAAAATACAATTTTTGAATCGGTCCAGTTATTGTCGCCTCAACACAGCCCATCACATGATAATGATACTTAAGCCATTGTGTTTATCCAGTAATAATTATAAACGTCTTAAATAAAGCCTCATTTTGACTATTATAAATATCTTTGTTTCTTCCCTTGAGGTTTATTTTTTTTATTCTCTTTTGAAGTGTTTTTATTTATTTTTTTAATACAGTGCAGTTGCTTGATTATGATTAAACGCGCGAGCATTTTGTTCCATTTACCTGTATAGTTAGCGCTCATTTTAGCAAGCGGGGGCCCGTTGGGAGTTGAATGCTCACCCAGGCAGTGCGAGTGCCTCGGCATTTACGATTATTTGCATTATCAAAAAAAAAAAAAAAGGTTTAGAAACAAAGAAGAGGTCAGACTCGAATGGATACATCAAATTGACACGGGATCATT
>NW_017806065.1:181550-209050 GCF_001891065.2 Hippocampus comes | reverse complement strand
TTGAATTGGGTTTTACGTCTGCAATGTAAATATTGATGCTGATATTGTGCTATTTTGAATTTGCTTTCCATTCTTACGAACGGAGAGAACCCGCATCTCACTGAGCTGCGAATGCTTGCAACCGTAGCGAATTTTAGGTTCCTTCAGGGTTCGTAAAAGCTTGCAAATGGTTTTACTTGTTGCGAGAAAATTCTTAAATCGTGCAAACATTGAAAATATTCCACATTTCCTTGCGAATCCACTGCTTCGCTTGCAGTCGTATTCATAAGCATCCACCACTCAGAAGACTGTTTGAAAAAAAAGCGTCTAAAGGGGGGCGGGGCTGCAAACAACTGTCATTAAAAAAAAATACAAAATAAACATTCAAGTTGGCCAATGTAGGCTTGAACAATGCAACAAAACAAAACAAACAAATGCATTCTGTGAAAGTGAAAGTTTGCGGTGTAAAGCGTAAAGAGCAGATGGTCCCAAATATAGCAAAGTTGCAGCAGGAACAGCTTGTAAGTTTACTTTGACAGAAACTCACTTGAAACGGGAATAAGGGAAAAGAAACGACACTGACACACAACAATGCCGGCTGGACAAAAGGGACTGAACAGAAACGGGGAGGACTCAAGACATCACAGCTGATGAGACAAACAGAAATGAATTATGGAGACTATGATCGACACTGGCGCTTCAAGGATTCCTTTCGAGCCACTGATATTCAGCACCAACTGTGATCAACAGAAGTAAAAAAAAAAAGTTTTGGAAGGTGTGGGAGAAAACTTGAACACCTGGACAAAATCCACACAAGCACACATCTGCTTCACAGTAAAATGAAGATTAAAAAAAAACGAACTGACCCCACCCCCCACCCCCCAAACAAACAGAAAAACTCTGAGGATCATTTACATGTGGTGATGTCAGAATTGGCTTTCTCTAAAACAGCATTGCATAGAACAAAAATAATCATCATAAAAGCAATAAAAAGGAGAAATATGAACATGTGACAATCTTCTTCGGGCAAATTGTGCATGCAATGCTATGCTAATTATAGTGGCATCGTTTTACTTCCTTCGGGCGACAAATGCTCATCCACAATTATTTTCACTTGCTATGAACTGTTTCAGAAAATTGGTTGATCATCGATTGACCAAACGTTTCACACATTTCCCTTTGTTCAGTCCAGATTCCGCCTGGGAGAAAAAGTTGACTTGAAATGGATCCGAAAATGCTTGACAACTTGTTCAACCCTTATACGGTGAACTCATGCCAAAAGGAACAGTTTTGGGGTTTTTTTGTGTGTGTGTGTGTGTGTGTGTGTGTGTGTGTGTGTGTGTGTGTGTGCACAAATTACAGAATGATGTGAAAATTGAACACGGTTGAGAAGTTCATTCTGATCTGAGAAATGTACCAAAGCAACCTAGAAAAACTGTGACACTCCAGATTCTGAAAAAATGTCATCGGATCTACATATCGAATGATTTGACTCCAAACATTCAGTCGGACATGATCTCCTCCACGCTCCTTTGCATGTCCAACGTTTCTGCCCCAGACGAAAAGGGAAAAAAATCATAAAACGGAAAACTAAAGACAAAAAAAAAAAGTTGCGTCACCAGCAGTCAGATGTGAATCTGATACACTTATTCAACACAGCCCAATTTTTCCAGATGGGGAAATCCAAATGTCAGGGTGCCGGGACAAGAACAATGTCAGTCGTCATGACAACCAGTAAATATTTTAGGATGAATTGTTCGGAGTGCAGACCTGATAGTTCAGATTTCCCTCCCGCCCTTGTGACCTGTGTCTGTCTATGTCTCACATTTTTTCAGTTTGTCTGTCTCCAAACACCGATAGTAAATTATGTAAATGGTGGTTGAACCCCACCCCCCCAAAAAGAAAAAAAAACGAAGTTAAGAAGATTAGACTGACTGATATGGTATTCAAAGCGTTTCATTCAAAATAACACTTCGACACAATGGGAAAGTAGCCTGCAGCCTACCACCCACAATGTAAAAAATGTTTTCACTCTTGCTGTGATGTAATTTCCAATATTCACACAAGTGTGGCTGGATTTTCCAATTCCACTAACACAGAACTTTTTTGTGTCTATGTTGTTATGAGTCAGGGTGGTATGGTGTTCAGCTGGTTAGCACGTTGGCCTCACAGTGCAGGGGTGCAGGGTTCGATTCCAGCCTCGACCTTCCTGTGTGGAGTTTGCATGGTCTCCCGGTGTCTGCGTGGGTTTTCTCGGGGTACTCTGGTTTCCTCCCACATTTCAAAAACATGCATGGAATGCTGATTGAACAATCTAAATTGTCCCGAGGTGTGTGTGAGTATGAATGGTTGTTTGTGTATGTGTGCCCTGCGATTGGCTGGCAACCAGTTCAGGGCGTGCCCCGCCTACTGCCTGAAGACAGCTGGGATGGGCTCCGCCACGCCCACAGCCCTTGCGACGATCGGCGAATTAGAAGATGGATGGAGTAATAGATAGATTCATAGTTGGATGGATGGATGTTTTGAACACCAGCACATTGTGTTAAATCAATGGATTTGGCTTTCTTTTCACATGTTGTGTTTTGATCGCACGTTTTGGCATTGACAAAAAAAAAAAGTAAAACTCATGAAAATCGGTTGAGAAATGAGCCAATTGTTACTTCACGCTGGCATGTCTTCAGATCTTGAATGATAACACAAAACTCATGGATGTGGGGAAAAAAGCTCATATTTCACAACAGCACACAGAAAATGTGATGATAATTCCGTAAAAATACCCATCAATGTTGGATTTACCTCGAGCCAAAAGATGGGGCGGGGCTGCCACTTGACAGGTGACCATTCATTTGACGTAAAAAAAAAGAAAACAGGTATCGGGGTTTGGTTCATTAGGAAAGCACTCACTTCGTCGACAGCATAACCCCGATGGTGAGTCCGCTTTCCTTTGTTTTTACCCTTCGAATTCAATCACGCTTGCTTGCTTGCTTTGCTTTGCTTTGTTTGTCTGCTTTGCTTTGTGTTCGTGGCGCTTTGTGCTTGCTGCTTCGCTTAACGTTACTTGCTGTTTGCAATTGGCCTGTGCAAACACTCGCTGGAGTCGCGTTTAAACAACGCGGGCAAAAGTTTCAGAGTTAAGACTTGCAATTGCAGTGGTTTCCATGCTTAGTTCTCTTTTGTTGGAGTGTTGCCACGTTTGTCCGGCTGCATTGGAAAGTTTGAATGGTGATTTTGCGTTACGGCTCGAGTTAGTGGTGCCGGCGCCTTGCTTCCGGGTTTGACCGCTGGGATTTGTAGTCCTTTTGTTCATTTCCACTTCTATGGTTTCTTGTTACTGTATGTGTTAGACTATGACTCTTGCTGACATTATCAATCATTTTGATTCCATTTAAAACATTCCGAGAAATAATGATGACAATCATAATACATCATGCGAAAATCAATGGGTTGTGATAAAATCATGAAGTTTCAAATGAAAATCAAGTACATTATTTTTCTTATTTTTGTTGTTGTATTCATGCTTGCTTTTAGGTTATTACCTGCTATGCGCCTCAATAAATAACCATAGAGTATATAGCGAGTGATCCTTCTTTGCTGAGTAACGATCCCTATTCAAAAGGCCATGAAAAACAGAAATAACTGAACAATCGGGGTGGTCAGACTGCTGGGATTAGATGTGTGATTCAACAGTAAATGTATACGTGACGGTCACAGTTGATTAAAAAAAAAAGTTCATTTTTTAGGGTTAACCTTTGAAATTCTATAGAATGTGCTTGGAATAATTTTTGACCCCACACCTGAAAAAGTGTGTCACTAATACAAAAATTGCAATAATTTAAAAACTACAGCAATGAGTCAATCGCAAGGCTACAAAGGCAAGCGGCCGTTCACACTCACCTTCACATCGATGGGCTGCTTAGAGCCTTCAGTGAACCTGACATGCTTGTTTCTGGAATGTGGGAGGAAGCCAAATTACGCGTGAGAACACGCAAACAGGAACGAGCGAGAATAAAAATCCAAATGAATGAAAAATGAATCACAGGAGAGATGAAGTGATGAGGTTATGTTTGAGCAAGGGGAGACGCGCAAAACCACAAGGGGGGGGGGAGCGGGAGTGTTCACCACAAAACATCTGGCCTTACTGCTGTGATAGGACTCCCAACCACAATCACACACTTGTGTACACACACACACACACACACACACACACACACACACACACACACACACACAGATTTAGAATCATATTAAAATCTAATTATTGTTGTGGACAAATTTTCAAATTTACTGTTGACACAAAAAAAGAAACCATGGCCAGGCACATTATTAACGTTTGATTTTGCCGAGCATGGATTGCTGCTGATTTTGAGAAGAGGGTCACCAATCACACAGGAGCAGTCAGATGTGGCAGCCATTCACAGAATAATATCCACGCACACAGATTTGCGTACGGATGCACATATGAGCAATATGTCTTGAAAGCACGGGGATGACGGTAGATCATCAGCTTGCTGGAGTATGGTCAACTTAGACCCCCCAAAAATGAACAAATAATCAGTGATTATGCGGTTTAAAGAAGCTCCTATTTCTTTGTACAAACTGTATAATTCCTTTTTTTTTTCTACTGTGGGAAAATAGTTGGAGACAACAAAACCAAGATCTGCTCAAAGCTCTATTTGACTTTCAGGTTCAGGCCATTTTCGACATTAAAATTCACGGGAAGCCTGCTGGGCTCTCACTAACTTAATTAAAGAGGAAATTAGGAAGAATTTATTTGGTGTCAGGCTGCATGTATGTAAGTCAACAGTAACTGCCTTATAACGCATATGGGAAGTTTAAACGTCACCTTCACATCACCACACAAAAAACAAAAAACAAAAAAAAAACAACATGAAAACATTAAAAAAAAAACGGATGGACTGGAAAAGCAGGAAAGACATTTTTTTTTTTTTTCCAATCAGCATCCAAAAATACATTTCGGGACGCGCAAAGCCAAATCTGATGAACATTTGCTGTTGACCACTGTTACTGTCATTGTTTGAAGCCTCATGTTGCTCGCTGCCAAATGGAATTAAAATTCAATTATTAGTAAATGAAGAGTGTGTGTGTGTGTGTGTGTGTGTGTGTGTGTGTGTGTGTGTGTTAACTTCTGGAATGAAGCCTAGACCAGAGTCATCCATCTGCCATCCAAACGCCATGACAACCACTCATGTATGGAGTCACATCCTGTGCATTCAACGCACATCTGCACTGTAATTTCTTCCTGGAAGGAGCATGTGTTTCCTTTTGTTTTGCAATATGCAATATGCAGCATACATGCATCTGTGCTTTCATATGGATTGTATGTACATATGTTCATGCTGCATATGCATTTTAACATGCAGGTGGGTGAGTAGGTGCTGAAATGCATGTGCAAGGCCGACGCCATCTTTCACGTTTGATGTGTGCTTGTCCAAGTTGCAGACTGACAGACTGACGGGTACGCAGGCGTTGGAAGACCAACATCTATTTCAACATGGCACGGATGATGAGCTCATACTATGAGCATTTGGGTGATTGGAGGAACTGTTTTGTCAAGTGTCGTGATTTATTAAAAGGGTGAAAGGCGGCCAAAATGAAAACCGAAAAGTAAACCGCAGTGTACGAGAAGTACATCTTCGCAATCTTATGAATGCCCACAGTCGTATGCAGCGTCGTCATCAGAAAGCCGGCCCCCAATCTCAGTTGAAGAATGCATTGTCGCGCATCTTTCTATCGACGCGATAGGTAGAATCCGCGTATGCTCGTGATGGGGTAGTCGTAGGGAGGGGAAACATTCTTAATAGTCGAGCTGTTTTCGAGAAATGGTTTTGTAATTACATCGGCAAGGGGGAATCCGTTATCTGCGTTGCAAGGGGCCAGCGGCGAACACTTTGAAATATGGCTCCTCTTCAGAGCGGCGACGCCAAACTACTGCTAATAACTGCTGATAAACAAGACGAGTGTAATTGCATCGATTTGCATTTTTAAATAACACGTCTGAAAAACGGGCGTCATCTGCGGCTGCTCCGTGTGCAACCTGCCTCGGTGCAATAGTTTTATGCCTCTCGATCTTTTCATTCCCAAGAAGGATTTCGCTTCTTAACGATCTCATGTACGGTAATAACGTTAATATCATGAACTATCGTCAGCATATTATTGCTATTAGATCATTATAGATCTGCTGATATGTGTGGTGGATGTCGTCGTATTTCATTTACAGATATTACATCAGTGTGTATCATTGTAGATATCAATTAACTGAATGCATGATTATTAGATTTATGCTCCGAGTGCCCCACTTGACAGCGGCCAACTCGACGTCATCTCCGAGTGGCGATTTCCTTGCAGTTCCTTATTCATATACTTGCGCCGATCTCGTACATGGACTTCAGCGAATCTCTTTTTGCTCCTTCACCGGCGCTTAATTCAAAAGGAGCGAGAGGAACCGCTTCGATTGGCCCGGGAATCAAGTCAGCTGTGTTCACTCCCACAACGGCACAAACACCCATTTCGACAAAAATAGCAAAAGAAAGAAAACTCCACTCGTGCATACAATTCGACTGCACTTTGCGCTAGACGTGCGCTTCCCGTAACCACGCACAGGCCAGTGTAACGGGGATTCTCATCTTATTGCGCATCATTTAGTGGGCGGTTGTCATCGGGCAGTGCATGCCGTAAGAATTACCCCCGGCATCAGTTTACAGTTTACAGCTGTGATTCCCCAAACAATGTGCCGCAGCACATTAGCGTGCTGTGTGAGACCATCAAGTCTGCCGCGGGAAATTGTCCAAGAGCTTTGCAATTGTCTGTCTTTTAATCTGTGGCTGTAAAAGAAATAAATGGTTTCGGGAAATGAGAACGCAGGCCTATTCTGACGATCAGATTTTTGTGTCTGGACGTGGCTATGACGTGACCAAGAGGTGTTTTGGTCAAATTCCGCTGGGGTGATGGGCTTTTTTTTTGCTAGTTGGTTCGTGCATTTCATTGTCACACGAATCATGAATCTATGAGACAACAAAGGCGGCGGTAGCAGGAATCCAGCTTCTTCTTCTTCTTCTTCTTCTTCTGCTCAGCGATCCTGCCTGCATACTTGTGTTATCAAATTAGGCAAAAACAAATGCCGCACGAGCATTTTCACAGCTTGCGCATGTGGGTTCACAATAAGGCTGATTTATATGAAGCAGAAGCAGCAGCTTTTATTATTAGCAGGTAAGAAAAACAAACGTGATTGTAAGGAGCATCATATATCAACATTATAGCTCTGTTTTTTTTTTTTTTATTAGAAAATTTCATATTAATCTAATCTATTTTGCTATATTTCTTTCTTTCACATCTCATGCAACATGATCCCCCCCGCACTGATATTTTCTTCACCCTGATTGGTCGCTTTTATATTTAGTGCGTCTGGTCTTTCTTGACACATGGCTCACAACAATGTTCCCAATATTTACAGTGGTTTGGAAACTGTGTTTCTCATTGTATTATTATTATTTTTTTTAACCTGCTCCAATGACAGGGATGGCAGGTTGTGCTTGGTGTAATTAATACCTCAGCTTCTCCCCCTTCTGCTCCCTCCTCCGGCTCTGGACATTAATCAGAGGTATTTTCGGGGGAAACCGAGGCGACACAGGTGCACATCGTCAGGGGCAGAGAGGGAGAGAGATGATGTATAGAAATACACGGAAGACCCTGATCCGGCCAGCCAATCATCATCCATCACCATCCAGTCGCCGGGCGGAATAGGCTGTTCCCACCAATAAAAAGAAAGCAGGAGACATTTACATTCTTCTTTACCAGGACAAACAAGGTGGACGGTTTCTAAGTGGATAGCGGGAAGCAGAAAACCACCTCAGCTTCATTTGAACACGAAGGAAACCAATTCTTGTATTTTCTGAAACAAAGGACAAGACTGAAATTTGGAATTTGCTTGTTCCACATAGCTTTGAGCCTGACAATTTTGAGCGTGTAACAGCTGTATTTACACAGTTGAGCTACTTACGTCTGTCCAGTGCTCAGTTGGGCAAGGTTCATACTCGGACGTATACGCGGTATCATGATACATTTGTTAGCCGTTGACATAATAATCACGGCCGATGACAGTCAATTACCCGATACAGATAAAAAGGATTCTTGAGAGGGGCCCGGGACAACTTATAACAATATTAGGGAGATAAAATTAATTGCTGATATGACTAATCAGCATATACATGATAATGATGACTATAGAACAATCAAAAGACAAGCACAAAGCCACAGATAACTGTCATGGTAATTGAAATGGCAATTTTCTCACTCTTATCTGATTCGTCGTGATAATGTTGTCGAACCAAGCTAACACAACAGCTTATTTCTCCTTTTGATTGAAATACTACTCGTGTGTGTGTGTGTGTGTGTGTGTGTGTGTGTGTGTGTGTGTGTGTGTGTGTGTGTGTGTGTGTGTGTGTGTGTGTGTGCGTAAGAGCAACATTATACATACCGTATTTTCCAGACTATAAGTCGCACTTCTTTTTTTTTTTTATACGTTGGCTAGTCCAGTGACTTATTTTCTGGAGCATTTTACACATCCATTTTCTAATCGAACCCTGCACCTCTGCACCGTGAGACGTACGTGCTAACCAGTCGACCGCCGTGCCGCCCCGTCATATACATGAAAAAATATTGATCATAGCTTCGCAGAAAACGGGAGGATGCGCCTGTAACTTTTCTGCAAGCTATCAAATGGATCGACAAAGCACGGACGTCAGTGACAACCGAGACCACACTGTCTGGATTCCGGAAGACAGGAGTCATTGGAACTGGAGCCGATTTTCAGTCTGACGACAGCCATGCAGAAGAAGAGGTTCCACTTTGTCTTGGCGGAAGTGACACCGAGGACGAAGAATTTAACGGATTTATTGATATTAGGGTTAAAATTGTAAACGTAAATAGACAAAGTAAGAATTATTGTTTTTTTTTTTGTAGCCTTTGCGAATGTATGTTGTACATGCTCACCCTGTGTGTGTTTGACAGCACTGCTAATCTCTTACTCTGTTATTAATTAGGAGGGAGGCTCTCCTCATTAGGTTATTTCAACAGGGGCGCTAATGTCTATTCGGGCTCTCATTTTAATTTAATTACACTTAGCGGCGTTAATATTTCATTAAAATATTACACCAAAGAATGTGTTTTTTAATCAGAGCGGCGGCGGCGGCGGCGCTATATGTGGCAGAGAGCTGAGCTTTGTCCCTCTCATGCCATCAGCTGCTGGCTGCTCATCCATTTACTCCCGAGACTTTCTCATCCTTTCATCCTATGCCGTGACAGAAGCTGCAATGCACACGCACGCACACACGCGCCCGCCGCACGCGCGCAAGACTGTCTTCTAAATTCATAGCAATGCATGCAAATGAGAAGTTTTCCGTGCAACAATCCCAATGAAAACACACACACACACACACACACACGCACACACGCACACACACACACACACACACACACATCCAGAGCTTGTGCTTTCTACAAGGCCGGAGCAGATGTCGCTTGTCAATGTGAGCAAATGTCAAGCGAACATCCCTGTCATATTTTCATATTTAACTATTCATTTCATTCTAATTTATGGAGTGAACACTGTGAGATGCAGCGGCGACGTGAAAATCTTGTGGGACACCTGAAGGATTTCCGTTTTCTTATTATGACCTTAAATGTTTCATCTATGACCTGCAACCCGTAGACTCCAACACGGTGCCTTCGTTTTAGGTTCAGTTTCAGTTTAGTTTTGTGGGTCAAAAGAAGCCTCGGTGAGTGATATAATTTGATAGCTTTACACAAATTACTTCAAATGCAGTGTGAATGTTCAGAATGTGCATTTAGTTTTGCACTCGCGGCTTGGTGACAAAGTGCTGCAGTCATGACTGAAAATACAATTCATGCATTTATTTATTTTTTATTTTTTTGGGGCTCATGTGCGCCTCATGCTCACTTTTTTTCTTTGCCTACATGAGCACAAGTGGCCACCCACATCGTCATGGAAAAGGTGCACTGGTGTTGAACACCCCACAAAAAAGTGTTTTTTTTTTGGTTTGTTTTTGTTTTTTTTAACAGAAGCCTGTCAAAGACAGTTTATGAAGGTTTGGAATGAAAAAAATGCATACCATAATTTATCGTTTCATTAATGAAAAACAATTGCAGAGAGTGGTCAGTGATGTACACAAAACATCGGAAAGTCCAAAATCATTAAAACTCCCAGATGATTTTGCTGTCGGTGATTTATGGAATTGCTTTTGAGCGAGAGAAATTGGAATTTAGGAGCGCACATGAGCAAAAGAGACGACATTGGATTTCCTCGTACGGGGCCCAGCTAAGTGGTTTGCTGCTCCTGTAATGGAAAACCGAAAATGAATTTTGGAGACTCTCTCCATTTGACTAATTCCGTGAATCA
The DNA here is from genome assembly GCF_001891065.2 of Hippocampus comes. NCBI lineage: Eukaryota > Metazoa > Chordata > Actinopteri > Syngnathiformes > Syngnathidae > Hippocampus > Hippocampus comes. Next base: position 198,636 of record NW_017806065.1, on the reverse strand, counting down.
TTGCAGCCTTAGGTCATCGCGACCGCTGATTACTCCAGACCGCTGACTCCTGTTTCATTAATTAACCTTTCAACTATTAGTCCTGTTTAAACACACAGCCCGCCACGAATAGAGCATACTGTTTGGAAAGCAGACTGGATAATTGGCTCCTTGGCAAGAGAGTGGTCACTTCAAATGTGTTTGCATGCGCCCGCGTGCGCGCGAGAGAGGAAGTGAAAGAAGGGCATAGTTTATGTTTGTGGTGGGTGTAAAAGCGAGACAAATTCCAGATCCATATGAGAGGTTTCTGTTTAAATGTGTTTGGCAAAGTGAGAGAGAGAGAAAAAAAACAAAACAGTAAATTGACTTTAAGCGAGTGTTAATTTGAGAGAAGCGTGAGAGCCAATTGCTCAACTTTGCTGTCTCTGCTTTACAAATAGTGCTGGAAATGTGGAAAAACACTCGCTTACATATTTGTATGCTTCTAAAAAAAATTTTTTCTTCGTATATTTCAATATATATGTGCAGTCTTGACATCTGAATGAAATATATACACGACTGATATCTTTTTGGTCTTTGCATATATTTTGTGGTTGGTCAAATAAATGAGTAGTGTGGCCCTTCTGGTACTTTTTTTTTTTTCTCGTTTATCCTTCAAAGAACCATGCCACTTTTGAATGGCGCACAACAGAGTCTGTTTGTCATGACTGCGGCCCCAAGGTCAGCTGCTTTCTCTTACCAAACACTGATCAGCCTTCACCTTCAACCTGGCGGATTGCAAATTATTTTCACACAATCTGGCTGAGTGATGAGAAGGAACGTGTCTCGACACCGAAGCTCTTGGTTGCCTCTTCTCCGATGACCATTAAGTGGTTCGCGTCTATTAAAAAAAACAAAACAAAAAAATGACAGTGACCACAAAAGAAGCCCACGTCTCATTTGATCCGTACGACGTTGTAGCAGTGGGTTCGAGTGTATTATTGTGGTTACGTGGGATGAGCCAGTATGTGTTTAATGTGTCTGACAGAAGGTGGGAGGCTATAAAGCACCAGTAAACACAAACTTGAAGACACCAAGGGGGCATCACGCTGAGACAGAGGGGCCATGCGCAGCAACAATAGCGTCAGCTTGCTTGTTTCACAGAAAAGCCGTCGCGTTACATCACGCGCCAAGAGAAAAGTCGTCGTATTCAAGTTGCTGCCCTGCGATCCCATTTTACATGTGCAACTTTTCTTGGCGGGCGTAGGAAATGTAGTAGTAGTATACTAAAAGTTGACTTTTTTAATTTTTTTTTTTTTTTATTAAACCTACAAGACAGAGTGAAAATTGCACGAATGCACACCGTCACACCTTTTACAGTTGAAAACCTGGCAGAGATGGCCTGCGCCGATGCGTCGGCTTGGCAAAATTGAAGAATCCCTCATCTCCCTCTGCCAAAAGACTTTGTTAGTGTGCCAGAGGTTTAGCACATCTTAAATCTCTCTGCCTGTCCTGCTCTGACAGCGTGTACTGTGATGTTTAATTAGGAATAATAGTTTCTAATATTCCTTCAATTAGGGCGGCCTCCTGCTTGTCGGGGGATTTGAATTAAGTGAAAGGCAAGCGGGATAAAAGGAAGGGAAACTGGAATAAAATGGCTGCCGTAGGATTGCCAAGTCAGTGCACCCGAAGGGTTATCCTTTTTAGAAGATAAACTGGCAATGCCGATGCATTTCTGATGTCGGCGTTTCTCTCGGGAGATCAGAAATGAAAGCAAGACGGAAAGTCCAGGATTCCAAAAACTCTGTTTCCAATGACGAAACGTACAAAGGGGAATGGGAGAGAAACATCTGCGAGTAATATTGTTCCTTTTGATAAGTCAATCCCGACAGAGCGCGTCGGTGAACTGCGTGATGTTCAAATTTGCAAATGCCGAGATCCGTTGTAAAATTCACATTTCCTCGCCCCCGCGCTCCATAAGCAACCATTGCTTTTTCCATGGCATTAGATTGCATGGGATTTGTCGTAATATTCCGAATAGGAGATGCCTTGTGCAAAATCCACAAAAGGGTTATCTTCTGGCTAATTGCTTAAGAGAACTCGCATATTGATTTTTTTTGTTTTTGATGACTTTGTGTATCAGTTATCATGTAAGATATATTTATAATGTGGTAGAGCTGTTTCCATTGACCGGGCGGGCTAAACACAACGTGCTGATGAAAGTATCCGAGCTGCTAACAACGCAACACTCCGATTTCCCTATCTTTATTGGGTCACTGAGCGCTTTGTCCCCATAAATAGGACCCCGCACACGTGCACCCGCACACACACAGCATGTCCACTAATGTCCACAGCGACAACAGAGGAACGAACAAATGAAAGAAAGAATCACCCCCCCACCCCCTCGCCCCCCAACAGATTTATCAACCCACTGAGAGAGAGAGAAAGAGAGAGAGAGAGAGGACGGTGTGTTTGTGTGATTACTGTATGTTTGGGAGTGACCCACTTTAATGGCCGTCCCAATGCATAACGGAGCCGAAACGGATCCGGATACAGAAGAGCCTGACAACATATATTTGGATTGCAAGGAGGGAAATTGTTGAGCTGTGCTATTATGAATGAAATTGTCTATTTGTGCCTTGTGATTGACCGGCATCAGGTTCAAGGTGCACTCAGCCTCTCACCCTAGAATGAGCTGAGATAAGCTCCAGCACAGCCCTAAACTTGATCAGCAGGAAAAAAAAAATGGATGAAAGAATGACGCTTTGTATAATCATCCTTTTGTGATTTCGTAAATTCGGACAGCAAAATGAATCGTCCATACCCATCTGTCCATTTTAATATCCAATCACCCATCCATCCACTCGTACACTATTTCAAGCCTTTGTGAATTCATTATTCGCCATCCATCAATGCATTCCTCCATCACTTATGTCTACGGACGTCTTCTTTTCAACGTGGATAGCTTTACACTTTTTCTTTTTCACCCTCTCTTCCTTGGCTCCAGTCATTTTTTTTTTTTTCTTCTTGATTCTAACATTGAATGGCATTTTTGTAAGAGCTGCTGCCTCGTACCCTCCGTCTCGGACTGGTATGGCTCCACTTTCCATTTTAGTGACACAGAAAATGGAGGGACGTCCACCTCGGGTTGATATTAGTCGAACAACTTTTTCTTCTCCCCCCTGCCCGCCCATTGAAACCTTTTATTTGTCATGTCGTCCTCTTCTCCCTAATTTTCCCCACTTCCTCTACCTCCCGTCAACGCGCTCTCCTCTCTCCATCCTCTAAAACTCCCTTCCCCAATAATGCATATTCATAACCAACAAACATTCCCATCCAACAGCATTTAATCTCCTTGCGTTAGTTTGTGTGTTTTCATTGCTAACCTGACACGCGCGCGCACACGCGCACACACGCACACACACACACATTCACGCGTGCACACACACACTTCCTTACAAACATCTAGCAGCTGGCCGACAGATGGGGCCCGCAGCCAAAAAAGCAGCAGCCACACAACAAAAATAAAAATGGACATGCATGCCAGTGGAATATATTTAAAGGCACGAGGACGTGGAAGAGCAGAGATTAGTGCAGGGGGGGAGTCACTCCTCCTTAACTGCACCTTCTCCTTCTCCCCTTTTGATTCCTTTCTTAGTCATTGCCCAAAATCTGGTTGTAATTGTTCATGTTCCGCATGTAGTTCAGTCAAAACAATTACCGTCATTTGCACCGGGAGCGTGCTCACTCCTTCCGCAAAAATTCTCTGCGAGCACGTTTGATTTACTGTGGTTGGGAGACGATTTCATTCTTGTTATCAGACTGGAAAATGTTTGTGCAGAATATGAGAATAATCATCAAGTTGAAGGGAAGATCTGATTTTAAATTTTGACCAGGAGATTCTTCATGGACCTGAAATTTGGATTTTCCTGCGCCCAAATGATGATGAGCGATAGAAGAGGAAAGAATGTCAATTCGATTGAAAAAAAAAAAATCAGAATGCCACCGTTTCACTCATTTACATGGAAAGAGGGAGGAGGAAGGAGCACAATAGGGCAAAAGGAAGATGCCAGAGAGAGGGTGAAAAGGAGGCAAGGGGGTCGGGGGGGGGGGGCGAAGACAAATCCAGAGGAGTATAACAGAAGTAGACTCATCCCAAGGGGGGGCACTGTTTGTCCTTACAAAACGCCACGTGGACACAAGGTCGTTTGCCTACCACTTCAGAATTTCATAGCATTTATTTATTTATTCTGAAATCCGTAGGAACTATAAAATTCCTCACGATGCGAATGCTCTGTTCATAACTAAATCATAAAAAAAGGGGGAAAAAAAAAGCAAAGAAGAAAAACTTTACTAATCTTTTCCCAAGTCTCTAATTCTTCTTCTCTTAGTTTATCGGCAGGCGATAGCTCTTTGGGGGCATACCGCCACCTACTGTCCAGGAACCGCAAAGGGCCTCGGCAGGCTTTTCCGTATGTGGTCAATGCCGTCCACTGGAAGCAGACCAGGTGGAAATGAACCCCGGCGAACAAACACGTGCAAGGCACGGGACACGGGAGTCCGTCAATGACGGACTGAGAGGGTCCATCGATATTGACCCAGTTCTGGCCCTTTTTCCGGTGCGCTAGTGCTAGTTCCGGTTAACACCAGTTCTATTATTTCCACCTATTCCACTTTATTTTAGCCTTGAATGTCATGATCAAAAGCATTCCGTGGTACCATTTTCTTGACCTTTTTATTAAATTAATCATAATCCCTCGAGGAGAAATTCACCTCACGCGATAACACATTTTATTTTTAAGTGTGCTGGCTGGGTACACAGAAAACCAGATGCAGGCATGCAAGGAGAGCCCCAGTGCGACATTTCTTGAGTTAAGGATGTGCGTTTGGAGGTTTTGCTCAAAGGCACTTTGACAGCTGTCGGGAACCAGATCCGCACTTGCCATTTTTGCATTTGCGGGATTCAAAACGTGTCTCTACTATTTGAAAGCCCAAGTCCTTGCAGACGAGCTACTGCCTCCCCAAAATCCAAATCCAGAGATATCAGCTGTGTTTATATTAGAGACCTTTTTATCCATTGCCCCTGCCACCCACCTGCGTACCTGACATCACCTCCACACATATTCACCATGCCACACACGCACACACACGCATACACACAAGGACCTACGGCGTAATACCATCAACGTCGGCTCGTCTTTCTCCCATTTGAGTTCTTTTCAAAGCATCCTTTCCTTCAAAAGGACGTGGAAACAGTAACTTGTGACACACACACACGCGCGCGCGCACACGCACACGCACGCGTATGCACACTAACTTTTATGTCCCCATCTGGTCACTATCCAGTAGGAAATGCTCTCTCTCTGTAGCTGTTTCATGGACCAGATACTCTCACAACCCTGAAAAATCATTATCATGCATAGTTTCACATTGTTGTTTTTGACGGGTCATGACCTTTATTTGGGAGTTCTCGTGAAGCGGACCAAAGAGCCGTGACGGAAAATGCCAAACTACAGGTAGAGTGTGTGTCAGGGAATTCACCCGGACAGGTTGAACTTTGAATGAAAAGACTCGACTCAACTCAGGAACGGGTTGTCTTTTGCTGATCAGCAAAGGGGGCCAAGTTCCTCGATGGCAGCACAAGTCGTGTTGCCTCTCAGATCGAAAATCCCGCCTTCGCAAACCCCGCCTTCGCAACCCCGCTGACCACTTTTTATTCACAGGATATGCAAAATACATAACCGAAAAACATTCCTCCTTATTTACATGTCGCGCTTCCCAACCCAGCCCACCGATATGCCCCTCAGTGGACACTTGGAGGCCAAAACATCTTCCGGTGCAAACATTGGCTACCTTGTTAATTCAATGGGTAGATTTCGCATGAATTGAGACGCCGTAACAAACTGAAGGACATCTTGTCATGCTGCCCTCTCGAAGTTGAACCTTCCTGTCTATGGAGTATTATCAGTTAATGAGGCCTTGGCTTCATTCAGCTCAAGTTGGCCTTTTTTTTCGGTGCGCTCCGTTGTGTACGAGTTGTGAGAACGTCGCGTTCGAGGTCAATCAAGCATATACTGAAATGAAACTTTGAAACACGCCTCTATGATAGCGCTTCTTGTTGAGGGTATACTTTGGAGGGGTCGCCCAAGACGATCGGACAAACAACCGTTCACGCGTGTTCACACCTCTGAACGATTTTGAGTCTTCGATGAACTCAACACGCACGTTAAAAGACCCAAGCAAGCACAGAGCAAGCATGCAATCTCCACATTCAAACCTCAGAACCGTGCGGTCGCGCGCGCTCACCACTCCGCCACGGTGCCGCCTCACCCTGAAATTATTTGCTGAAAAATGGCTCACCGCAAGCGAGATGTTGACTCACATGGCTCGAGATCTCCAAAGGGGTTTGTGTGATACCATACCAGATCTGTAATATACGCCAAGTGTGCGATGAGAGGCTTCACTAATATTGACGTCAAGACGGGCTGGGAGGCCGGCGAAAAGGGCGAGTGCACGGGAAGCTTACCCATAAACACAGACGAGCAGATGCACGCACGAGTGCGCGCACACACACACACACACACACACACACACACACACTGCACTGTGCTACTATGCTGTACTAAAGCAGCCTCTTAATTTTTTGTTGTTTACTCAGAGATTTGTCAAGGATGCATTATTGATCCCACATGGTTGAATATATTATGGATTAGATATTTATAGATGGTGGTTGCATGAACACGAAAATCACTGGTTCGCTTACTCACTATGTTCAATTTTGGCCTTACAGAAAGACGATTATTATTACTTTTTTTTTTTTCCATTGCCCTTCAAACCAAGACTTTGCTAAGGAATTGACCAAAATATATGTCAGAAGGAAATACCAATATTTTTGTCAAGGCAAGTTTCATTATCACCTTTTTTAACTTTTCTATTTCTATATGTAGTTATTTTCGACCTAAAAGAAAAAAAAACATAATTGATTTGCAAGTTAATTTCCAGTAAATTGATATTTGTTTGTTTCAGTAACCAGTGTGGATTTTTCTTTCTTTGGCGCAAGGGTCCCACAATGTTGTTCATGTGTATTACTAAAACCTCTCCGATTGAACACAACACAATTTAACAACTCATAATATTTGATAACAGCGGAAACAATACAGTTTTGATCAAGCTCTAGGCGCCGGTTTTATTGTATGTGTGTGCGTGTGTGTGTGTGTGTGTGTGTGTGTGTGTGTGTGTGTGTGTGTGTGTGTGTGTGTTGGCATCATTCCCATTGTCCCAAAACATGCACTGTCCAACTTTTCAACGAGCTTTTATTGCCAAGGCTTCAAGTTCAGCTTGGAACCGATTACTTCCTGTTGGATTGACTTCGGAGCGATGACTGACTTGGTAAACGAAAACACTTGCGCAAGCACTATTATTACCGCCGTACGTGCTAAAGAGACAAACGTACCCGTGAGTTCGAACACGCGATTAATTTGGCGATACCACAAATATAAAAAGTTATTCACGGCCAGATGCACGTTGTGCAAAACGTGTTGATGTATTTAAAGGTGCCGTCGCCTTTTTCAAGTGGAAGAAGCTCTTTGCCAGTCAGAGGAGCGCCGCGGTCCGTTGACGCTTTCGCAACAACACCAAAGTGGCACGTTGGGAAAAAAAAAGAGATCCGTGTTAGAGCTCAAAACCAGCAGCTCACATCACAGCTTTTTTTCTTTCTTCTCATCAGACACTCCTTTTTCTCGTCTTCTTTTCTCACCCTCCTCCCTCGCCAAAGGTGAAAATGTACCCAAAGGGAGTCTCTCTTTGCTTCCAGCCCTCCTCCTCTTGTCTTCACACATTCCCTATCAGCTCTTCAGAGTTTCCCAAGATGTGCGGCCGCATGCTGCGGGAAACGATAACAAGTTATGAAAAAGATTCTATCACCTGCTCAAAGTGTCGGAATTCTGATTTACAGGTGAACCTGGCACATTCCGGGAAATGATGAAGTACTGTCAATTTCTCCATGGCATCACTCTATAATCCACTGCGGTAAAAAAACATGCCAAACACCGCTCAGGTCATCACATTTTGGACAGACTTCTGCATGACACTTTTGCGAATGTGGAGGTGCCGCTGAATCAAAATGAGTTTTCTTTCCCCAGTACCGGTAATTATCAGGGTGGCAATACGTTTGTTTTATAAATCAAATGCGCGCCTCTTGAGACCTGCAATTCCATGCGGGAACGTTTGAGCTGAGATTTGAAACCAGAGTTTCTTGACTGCGATGCAGATGTGTTAACCACTGTCACACCGTGCTGCCACAATATCAGCTAATTTAGACAGTGGCAAAATTGTGATGCCTTGTTTGAGTCTGTGTGCGTGTGTGTGTGTGTGTGTGTGTGTGTGTGTGTGTGTGTGTGTGTGTGTGTGTGTGTGTGTGTGTGAAGTTGCGGCAGTTTGAAGAAATCTGCATTCCATTACAGTTTCTGGTCTAGCCACAGACTCGGCCCACTTCTTACTCTGTTTTTAGTTCACTGATGTTTCCAACCTGCAGCTCAGCAACATCTGGTTTTTCAAAGGCCTGCATATGTGTGTGCGCGTGTGTGTGTGTGGATGTGTGTGTGTGTGCGCACACATCTCTGTATCGCTTTGGTGTACACTAACTCATACAAACAGACTTTATTAAAACCATTAGTTGCCATTAAAAAAAGTGCAGCCTTTGAGCAGTGAGGGGTGTAAGGGGGAGAGGGAATTGGGGACCAAAATATTTTAAAAATTAAGCCGGCCTTACTTTGAGGTTAGTATTTACTTGTGTAGTTTATATAGGTGACCATATTTTCCCTGGCTACTTCAATGTTGTGTTCAGGAGCAAGAAGAAACGGTTTTCCAGCCAACACACGACAAACAAGTGACGCTCAAGCCAGGTGGGTTTTACAACCTGGTTTGCTTTGTCCTTTTGTTGCCCATCCCATTGCTGAACTCCTCACAAGCCGACAACACAGTTCGCCGAGATCATATGTCAACTGTCCGATCATCAGCCACCTTCAGTGATATTCACCCCTCATTTTGACCATCCTGAGTACAAATGCGGCTGATCACTCTGCTAGGGCAAGCGGGCGACTTGAAATGATCAGAATGGGAGTTGAACGCCGACGGCGCAGCGGACACGAACTCGAAAGAAGCTGTGCTGTGCTAGCACACGTGTTATCAATCCAATTGAAAAATTTCAGGGCCTACTGTATGTTGTTAACGCAAGAATATTATTCCTTTTCACTGACCCTGTATTTTACATGGTCATGGCAGATGGAAGGATTTATTTTTTATTTTTTAACCAGTCTTCTCACTTTCAGACAGAGCTATTCTGAAACGGCTCTTTAGACATGTAAAGTTTATCTGAACCGAGATTACCGAGGGAGCTGAGGTCAAATTTCGTCATCCAGACCTGCTGTGATTTCATGAACGGGTCAAAAATAGATTTTGCTGGACTCTTGTCACACGTCAGAACTCCAAACACAAAATGGAATGAAAAAAAAAACCAAAACGGAATATTGTCCGCCCCCCTCCCCCCCCAAAAAAAGTAAATGTAATTAAGTATTATGGGAATGTGGGAACGCATGGTCAGAAAAAGGGATCAACAGCAGATTATATTTCAATCTGCTCAATGACAGACAGACGGACACACACACACACACACACACACACACACACACACACACACATGCACAGATCTGATTAAATTTAGGGAGCTAAGCTTTTCAGTAGTAAATGACCTTTTGTTGAAATATCAACACGCAGAAGGTGATCATACTCACGGCTGCCAAAATCATCAAATCATGACGAAGATGGCCGTTCATTTATGAGAGAGATTAGCTACAAATGAATATGTTCTTTCAGCGTCCAAGTGCGGACGACCACGGCGAGTTCGCTGTGGCTTGTTCTACCGCAAATGTGCAACTCTCAGTCGTGCGGCAGAGCAGAAGCGGACATACTTGCGATGTTTACATTTCTGTGCTTTTGTGAAGCCCTTTTCGCACTGCGCTTAGCAGGGCACAGTGCACCATCACCAAACCCTTTCATTATGTACGTGATGAGGGGTGGAAACCGCCGAATTAAGGGTTGCGTCGAGGTCGCGGCACCTCACATTAAAAAAAACAATTCTACTCGTGTTGTAGGACGAGTCTCTTCCACAGGACAAGGGCGGGCCGACAAACGAGACTCAAGTCTAAATTCCCGCCGAGCCATTCGTAAAAGATGCAGCCATTCCCTTTTTTTTTGCTGCTTGTCATCTCCTCTTGCCTCCTTTGGCAACAATGAGAGCTGCGGTCGACTTTGCATCTTCACCAGTGGCAAAAGCCTCCGTGGCGACCTCCTGGTAGGTGATTACGTCAGCAAATCTGGCAACCGGGGCACGGGCCGTTAAAAGTGTCAGCGTGTTCCGTCTGCATTTTTGACAAACGCTAATTGAACATTCTACAGACCACGTATTGATGTGTCAGTAATTTTCAGCGACGCATCCTCGTCGACATTGGCGCGGGTGAGTCTATTTTACATGTGTCGCGAGTGTAATGGCATCCAACTCATGACAGGTTTAGGCCTCCCCCATTTCACTTTCTCTCCTTCTATAGATCATCATTCCTGCCTCCACTCTTGCCTCCGACTGAAACAAAAGTGGGATTAAAAACAAAACAAAAAAATCCTGATTTGTCGCTCGTGAGATGCATCAATTTAATGGCATATTTGTCGTCATGCTTCGTATTAAGGCCTTTGCACACACACAATATCTTTCGCGTTGAGTTCTTGCTCTCGTGAGCTCCTCGTCCAGTCAGCAGAAGTTGAAGCCGAGCGCAGCAACCTACATTTGAGGTCAATAAATCAAGAGGGGGTAAAAATAGTCAACCGTTCTTTGGGTTAAACAGCATTTTTTGGTATTTTATTTGCCCATTTCATCATTATTAGAGTGGACTCAGCAGGCATAACGGATGGGGTGGGCAGCCGTGCTTTATTGAAATATTGAGACAAAGCAGAGCAACTTATACTGGAGATTTTGACACATATAGTTTGGGGATATTGGCGGGAATGAGTTTTATCGTTCATGGTGGATACAAAATGACAACAAATGAACAGTGAGATGATGTCGATGAAGAAATTGATGATGATGATGATAACAGAGATAGCGATGGCGTTGTCGTAGTGACGCACGTACGGCACAAATAAAGGCAATGAGTCAGTCAAACGGTGTCATTCATGACTCAAAGATGTTTTAAATTCCGAGGTGGGGACTCATGGCGGGCGATGACAGCGATGCTGGAGAACCTCTTCGCCCGATCCGAAAAAAGTTGATGAGATTGGTGATTGTGAGAATGACTTTGGATCACAATGAAACCGTGAAGGGTTGGCGACCACGATTAGGATGAATAAAGGTGCTGAGCAATGACAGATGATGAAGATGAGCCGCAGGCCTAATCGGTACGTCAACGTCGCTACCACTGCTTTACTCCATTTTGGTAAATGAAAAAAAAACGGACACCTGAAAAACATTTTATCGGCGAAGTAACAGTCTTCATAGGAACATCAACTGTACTGTATGCTGTACACAAATCGACGTCACTTTTCACAATTTTGGATTGGTTTGTGAATACAGCTCGTTCTTTGTTTGTGGTGCACCGTCTGAGTCTTTTTAGAAAGGGGGGGTTGGGGGGAAGGGGGGCTTGATGAATTCAGCTGTGGAGGGAGGATGCAGGAATGTTCCAGAATGCTGATACTGGGGAATAATACACAAACATACTCACACAAACATAAAAACACACACACTCACATACATGGGTGGACACGAGCGCACATGCATAAATTGAGCCAACACTTATCAGCTCTTTGCCCCCCCCTGCGATCTCCAAACCTACTCTTGTACACACTCATGGACTTCTACACGCATACACAGCAACACACTTACGCACACTCGGTGATCCGGATGGAATCAAAGGGTATTAGTTGTGCGGAGTTCAGTTCCCCCGGTCCTTTCCCAGCATTCTCCACAGCTGTACGATTACACAGGTGTTTGGCAAAAACACACTGTTAGCGACTGCAGAGCGGCTCTCGTGCGTGTGTGTGTGTGTGTGTGTGTGTGTGTGTGTGTGTGTGTGTGTGTGTGTGTGTGTGTGTGTGTCTGAGTGAGAGAGAGAAATAGAAGGATTAATATGCCTCTGTGGTTTCCTATATATTGTGTACTTGTAAAACCTCCCTGCAGGAGAGCGTTTGTTTCTTTGCATGCATGTATGTAATATGTATCCGTTTTTCAAAACCACTCCATTTTTCCGAAACGTCATATTTAATTGTCAATCCAGCCAGCTGTAGTTTTTAACATTGAACCTTAGCACTTTTATTTACAGCCGGCACTTTTTGAATCAAGAGCTAAGATCAACTGCGGTCTGATTTTTTACAATACAGCATGGCTTTTTATAATTTTACAGTCAGCTAACGACTGAAAACCACAAAGTGTTTTTCTAAGGTTTTATTTTGAAGTGCACGGAGAGGGCCCAGTGGTTGAAGCAAACAGCTGCACCAGCTTCCCACATGTTTTTTTTTTTTTTTCTTCCTTTCTTTTGCTGGCCATGACTTCTACCACCAGGAGCAAGTCCAAAAGGATTTTTTTTTTTTCCTGTGGGCTGAGAATACTGTGCAATCAGAGTATAACTTGCACCATGCTGGAATTTTGGCATTGTGGAATTTCTTATGACTGCAAAATTAAAATTCTCATCACGATTAGATTCTTCACAAAATGTCTGCTCCCTATCTACGGCATCACAGGAGGTAACACAGCAAGCACACAAGGAGAAGCGATTTCAGGGTTCATGGGTGTGGACCAGAGTCCCCGCAGTGGCAGCCAATGTTTGTAACCGCTTAGCTACGGATGCCTTTGTCTCTGATGTTATTCCCAAACTTTTAAAGTGCCAGATAATTTGTTTCTGAAATTTTGTTTTATAGATCCATTGAAAAAAAAAACAAAACAATGAGAATAGAATCCATGCTGCCTTCATAAAAGTCATTCTCTTCAGTGAATAGCTCAGTCGTCGTTGACTTCAATGATCAAACTATGGCAACACTGTCCATGTAAGATGCGCAATTACACATTTCATTCATTACATCCATTCCCAAAGCTCTTGCTTTCAGTATCAGGAACGTCACGAGAAGGCCTCAAGACCTCTCTCTCTTCTCCAGCTCGCTTTGTTGTACAGTAACTTCTATCAAGGATGATTTTCAGCTGCTCAGCTGTGACCCAGATGTGACAGACATATTTTGTTCGGTGTCAAACCATAACTGTTTGTTCCTGTTCTTTGTCAAGGTTAACGTGGCACACAGACTAAACCCGAATACCTTGTTTTCATGTTCTATAACTCTTTGCCCTATTCACACGTCGATAATGAATAGAAGCAATGAGTGGTGATGTGAAGTTTGCTAGTGGAGTCAAATGAGCAGAATTAAAGCTAAATTAGGTGATTAAATATTTAGAATAACCACAGGGGTTTGAACAATCAGTGAACCGATTCAAAGAGAGCACCGTCGACACGTACAGATCTGTGAGCCCATCGACGTGCATTGTTTGCGCTAGCTAGCATTCATGCTACATGGACTATTATTAGCTCTACCGCTGCGACGAAAAAAAACCCTATTGTGTCCATTTTTTTCTCGTTGAGGGATGAGTCGATTTAGTAATTATTGTGACAGGCATCTCTGAACCCTGCCCCCCCCCCCAAAAAAAAAATCATAGAGCCCAAAACGACTATGCGCTGCTCCTCATGATCAGTCGTCTTATATCCTTTCAGTGTTCTTAATGCATTACAAGTAGAATTATTTGTATTGTGCAGCTGCGCCTCATTTTCCGAGTGTATAATTTGTTGTTAGTGACAAATGGAAATAATCTAACAACCAAGGACAAGGGCCAAGATCACTGTGGGTTTCTGTGCCTCGATTGCAAAAAGTGCAAAACAAAAGTGACCAATGAACGGTCATCTTTTCATTTTGGGCAAGGTACTCGAGCCTCGGTCACAAAGCTTCTGGGGGAATGTCTGATGGACGGACAAGACAAAACGGGACCTTTTTGCCGAGGCACATTAGCTCTGTTCACAGACGCAAAAATGAAGCAGACCAAGAAAAGAGCACTGTTTCTACTACGAAACATGGACGAGGATCTGTTATGTTCTGGATTTATTCTGCTGCATCTGGAACAGGGCGTCTTAAATCCGTGCAGGGTACAATGAAATCTCAAGATGACCAAGGAATTGGAGAAAGTGTCGGAAAGTCACAGCTAAAAACACCCCTAGGTGGCTCATTGAAAGTTACAAAATCACTTGAATGCAAAATGTTGTGGAAAAAAGGCTACCATCATTTTTGTCCGAGAGTGTTTCATGACCTTGTTTTTGTTTTTTTTTGTCTTTTTTAAATAATTCTGTTGAACCCCAATTCAAAAGCAATATTTGATTTTCATTGGTTCAAAATATCATGCATTATTACTGTTACTTTGATTGTTTATGATTATTTCTTTCATAGAGGAGCACCGACAATTTAGTCCATTGTGCGGAGCATACGCTAGAAGTCTCTCAAGCGCTTTCTTCGAGTCAAAGGGTGCACGATGATTTCAGTGACACCAAAATGTTGAGAGTGTGTTTGTTCGGAAAGTCTGAGAACATTGTTGTTTTCAAGTGTTAAGGCCTTTTCACACTGCACTTGCTTTTCTCTGTGTCTCCGTGCGGAAGTGTGCAGGGACCAAAGCCACGGAAAGCGAAGTTTGGACAGTGGGATGCGTGGGTGTCATATTGTCACCCAGCATGACACGACGTCGCTGTGCAATGCAAGGAAACACCAATTGCCTATTTCCACAAGTCGCCAAACCTCACAGTATACAGTATTGGTGCAATTAAAAAAAACAAAAAACAAAAAACGAATGAGCGCCATCAATGGTATGTTAAATAAATCCAAATGATGAATGAAATGGAAAGAATGAACACGAAACGTTGAAGACTCTTAAACATAATCACGTGCATTTGTATCCGGCAATTGCGCATTCTCCCAGTTGGCTTGGGTTCCGTTTTACATGACCATCATGGTATTCTGCAGCTGTTGGAATAATTGCATTCTACTTTCATTTGTGGAGATCTGCAAGTTTCATGACCAGAAAGGAAAAAAAAAAAAAAAAAAAAAGATCTGAAATTGACCGTATATTATTGTAAAGGTACTCATGGATCTCTGCTGGGTTTTTCCTCAGGAAGTTGGCGTTCCGGTTTGTTTCAGAGTAAAAGTGCATCTCCATCACTTGATAACCGATAGGGCTGTCTTTATGCCGCCCATTTTTTTTTTTTCCTTGTCAGAAAAACACACACGCATGCAGAGAGTAATTTGTGGAAATAGGTCAGTTACTTTTTACCTGCGGGGCTGTTGGTGACCAGGCTACTGTGACGACACCTCTTCGCCCTCCCGCCTTCTACCTACCGTCGACTAAAATTTGTTTTTGTGTCACCGTTTTTAAGATTTTCTTTTTTGCGTCATTGTTGGAGTCCAAACTGTGGCCCGTGGGCCATTTGCAAGTGTCGTTCCTTTTAAGCGACCAATGGCGGATGCGAGAAGGAACATTTGACATTTGCAGACTGCAATGCTACTTTAAAATAAGAGGGGCCGGGCTTTATCAAAATGTAGGGATGGCGACACCCATTTCACCCATGGGTGCTACGCCTTTGACAACTCCAATTCCTACTTGTCCATTTTTTATATTGAGTTATTGTAGAAATACGAAGATGAAAAGAGATTTTTAACCACTAAAAATGTAACTCATTTTCTCTTGAACGCGCCCTGGTGAATAAAGCACTTTTTAGAAAAGAACTTTGTGCTTGTTTGACTTGAGAAGATATCAGGTTAATGATCCTAAAGAAACTGCTTTAATAAAAGAATCTTGTTTTGCTCCTGACTATGGATCCACTTTCCAGCCACTTCTCACCCTGAAGTGGGATGCCAGGCTGTGGGAAACCACAAAACAACTGAAAAATCGTCCCAAATATTTTTAAAAAATTCAAAGGTGTGATCTGTCAGTATGATTGGAATGAAGACAATATGGAACGTTTTGATTAATTGGTTATAAAGTGTTTTTTAAACAAAAAAAATATATTTTAAAAAAATAAATGATCATTATTAGATCCCCTGATGTCACTTACAATTGAGATTGAGCAGAACAGGTACGTCTCATGAAAAATAAAATAAAATTACATCCATAGGATAAAATAAAAGACAATCCTACCATTTTATTTAATCAGGTCAGCCCTGCAAAAAATAAAAATAAAATACAAGTTTGAGGTAAAGTCATGTCATCTTCTCTCAACCCAGAAGGTGGCCGGCTAAAATTCGTGTCCATTTACGTCTCAGAAACAAGGCTTTCTTTCCTGTCGTCTTTCTTTCCCTTGCAGATTGTCAGTGCCGACGACGGGCGCGATGGTGTTAGACGAAGATGTAAGCTAGGTGGCCGCACCACCACATGAATCGAAATCGACCGAGCGAGCGAGCCTTCGCAGCCACACACGCGCGCGCGGGTACCGTGCCGAGCGCCCGGGCATCTTCAGCACGCGCAGCCGAGCGGAGGGAGCCCTCACCCGGCCACAAGAAGCGCACGCTCCGCCCGGACTCTTTCCCCAAACCGCCTCCCCTTGACTCGCGTGCACACGCACGGAGTGAAAAGTCGTCATCTCTTCGGAGGTTTGCTTCTTTTTTTTCTGACGGGCTCGCCAAGGTTTTTTTTTTTTTTTTTTATCTTTTTTTTTTTCTTTTTTTTTTTTTTTTTAAACAATCGCAAAATAACCCTCCAAAATGTATAATTTTGCCTGAGCTGAGGTGTGTGCAGTTTCATGTTTCCACGAATGTTGGGAACATCAACCGTCCTTTTTGGTCCCTCTCTTTTTTTTTTTGGGGGGGGGGGGTGGAGGGTGGTCCAGCGACT
Source organism: Hippocampus comes (assembly GCF_001891065.2). Lineage (NCBI taxonomy): Eukaryota > Metazoa > Chordata > Actinopteri > Syngnathiformes > Syngnathidae > Hippocampus > Hippocampus comes. Next base: position 181,724 of record NW_017806065.1, on the reverse strand, counting down.
TTAAACCAGGAACCCGCTTGTGAGCTTTCTTCCCCCGCTGAGGATGAGAGGAAATTAGACGTGTTGATCGAGGCTTTGAGCTTGTTTTACTGGGATTTATTTTGGCTGTGGCGAGCAAAGACCCGGAGCGGAGCGGAGCTGCGCGTAAAGAAAAAAAAAAAAAAAAAAAAAAAA
>NW_017806065.1:167890-179527 GCF_001891065.2 Hippocampus comes | reverse complement strand
TTTTTTTTTTTTTTTTTTAACTCTTCTTTTATCGATTTATTATTTATTTGTATGATTGTTTGAGGCTGACAGTCAAACCGGGGCGGACGAACTGCGTCTTGACGCGGAGAGCTCGGACTTCTTTGGCTGGGGGGGCGAGAGAAAACACACCACGCACCAAAACACTGTCCTTTCTGTCACTTCTCTTCTTTTTTTTGGGGGGGGGGGGTGGAGGGGGGTCCAGCGACTTTAAACCAGGAACCCGCTTGTGAGCTTTCTTCCCCCGCTGAGGATGAGAGGAAATTAGACGTGTTGATCGAGGCTTTGAGCTTGTTTTACTGGGATTTATTTTGGCTGTGGCGAGCAAAGACCCGGAGCGGAGCGGAGCTGCGCGTAAAGAAAAAAAAAAAAAAAAGCGAAAGAGGTCTTTCCTCCGCTCTCCTCATCTACGTCGCCACCCGGCTACAGTTCTGTCTGTGTGTCTGCGTCTACCCTCCTCTGTCCATCTATTTTCTCCATTTGTTTCCATGTTGTAGGTCCGTGCGATTTTGCTAAAATGCATCATCAACAGCGGATGGCAGCTTTGGGCACGGACAAGGAACTGAGCGACTTGCTGGATTTTAGCGCGGTAAGAACATTTCATTTGTTATTCTTGGAAACAAATGAGTGTGATGATAGGTGAGGCTGCAAGTAAATAAGCACGTCCTGTTTGGCTTTCACAGTTTACATGTTTAATTGATGAGTTGCACGGCGCATAACCTGCATAGCTCTTTTTTTTTTTTCAAATATCAAGTGGACAAAGTGTGTGTTTCTTGAGAATAAGTTAAAAAGAAAAGTGAGAGCATATTTGTGATTTCATTTTGTTTGTATGTGTAGATATTTTTGATGCTGCATTGGTAATTTTGTTGTCTTATAGATGCGAAACAGCGATTTGAAAATGTTCCCATCATCCATGGTAGTATATCTCATTTTAAGTCCTTCTCCCCCCCCTTTATGTGCAGCCTTTTGCCCATGACAAAAGAAAAGTTCTTTAATTTTCCAATACAATGCGTGTGCCATGCTTGCAGAATAGTTTAAAAAAAATCTTTCCGCGTGAACATGTCCCGTTCGTGCAGCCTTCATTGTTACAAGCGCAAAATACTAATCCCGTTTTAAATGTAGCAGCCCCCCCCCCCCCCACCCCTCAATTCCCTTGGAATAAAAGACTGTGGTGTGAACTTGAGGGACAGGAAATAGTGTTCCATGCTCTCGGCCATGTTTCTGTGCCTCTACCTCCCTCTGGGAGCAAGTTTGGTCACAAGAGGAGGAGGAGGGGGATGAGGATGAGGAGGAGGAGGGAAATAGATACAGCCCTCAATGAGGAAGAATAGACGGACTCCCATTAATCCTGGTATGAAAGCGAGATATGTCAGATTAGAAAGTGCAACGAAGGGCAGTGGTGCTGCGTGCCAGGAAATCCTAAGAACAAAAGACAACAAAAAAAAAATATTGCATCTTAGTACTTAATGATCAGAGAAATGCAAATGCCATATGACAATAACATGCACATTTTCATAGCTTACCTTATTAAATCGGTTAAACAGGTAGATATTCAAATAATGAATGAATATGAAATACTGTATGAATGCCTAAAAAAAACTATTATGGCGGAGTGATGCCAATTCCTAGTTTCGTTTCAAAGCCGTCAAATGTAACACACGCTGTTCTCAGTGTTCAATAACAACCAATCTAAGAGGGGGACTGTTAACCAAATGCAGTTTTTTTTTTGGGGGGGTGGGGGTCCTGTGGGACCGATATTGTGAAGTGAGCGTTTGCTCAATGTGTCAGATAAACGCGTGACAGTGAGGCATCTAAACTTTATTATTATTATTATTATTATTATTGCTATTTTTATTGTGATTAACACGTTTCTCCTGAACAACCATATTGTCCACATACATTACATGCACAGGCACAGTCGATTGAATCTTACATTTGTGCTTTAAAATGCTTCGGAGTCATTTTTAGACATATATATGTGAAAAATGAACTGTGGAATAATACCACACACACACACACACACACACACACATTAATTAAGAGATAAAGTGAAAAGTTACGTTATCATTCACACATCACTAAAAATATGACGATATCAATAAACAAAGATCTGACCGAATGACAAGCCCGCCAGTGTGTCTCCTCCTTACCATAAAAGCAGGCGGAAGATGAATCGATGTGATTGTAGGTCCGCTAGTGCCCACCAGTGTGACCGAGTACTCAAAGTACTTCTTTTAGCAAATGACAGAGACGCGACTAACTAAAAACTATGAAGGCTCGCCTGTTCATCGCCCCTCTGCAGCCGTTCGACACCAGCGTGACCTCCGTCGCGCACGTTTCAGGCCCAACAGGAGGCACGCTGACATCAACGCTCATTGTTATCAAAGCCTGTGGAGGTCCATTTCAGATTAGAACTTTCAATTTTGTGCTGCCACAGCTACGACTGCTAACAATAAGGCGCCTTCATTTGTATGTCAAATTTTGACGGCCCGGATGCTCCACAAAGATGTCAAATAGAACAATTTTCACAATCTGTATTATGTTGAAGCCGCATCGTCGCCGCTGAGACTGCTTGTCATAAATTAGCAGTCAATTTCAGCTTCAGGATGCATGTAACCGTCACTTGATTGATAGATTGATAACGCTCATTGTTATCAAAGCCTGTGGAGGTCCATTTCAGATTAGAACTTTCAATTTTGTGCTGCCACAGCTACGACTGCTAACAATAAGGCGCCTTCATTTGTATGTCAAATTTTGACGGCCCGGATGCTCCACAAAGATGTCAAATAGAACAATTTTCACAATCTGTGTTATGTTGAAGCCGCATCGTCGCCGCTGAGACTGCTTGTCATAAATTAGCAGTCAATTTCAGCTTCGGGATGCATGTAACCGTCACTTGATTGATTGATTGATTGATTTTTTTAAAAAAACAGATATGTGAGTTTCATTCCTAAACACAGTGTTTGGCGAGGTAATTGGCTATTCAGAAATAAAACCCACCAAAGCAAAACTGATACCCAACTGTCAAAAGACACGTTTCAAGTTCCATTTTTAGAACAGACACGCAGGGTACTCATCAGTTCCAGTTGTACGCATGTACCCCATTGGAATTCAGTTCTTGTTGGGGGGAAAGAAAAAAAAAAAAGGCTGCTTCTCGAAAAGCAGATGTCACCTTTACATTTGAGGCGAGAGGTGATATACTTCTCGCGGCACTATTTTGCAGCCAAATGTCTCCCTGGTGTATTGGAATGAAGCTTTTCATATGTAGCTGCACTGCAGTCATTTTTTTTTTGCGTGCTCTTCTTGGTGCCTCTGTCTGTGCTCTCGGAGCTAATGTGTGCTCTATTTGTCTTCTAGATGTTTTCCCCTCCTGTTAGCAGTGGAAAGAATGGACCGACCTCCCTGGGGAGTGGACATTTCTCCGGCTCAAGTACGTCAGCTTTCTTCTTTTTTTTTTTTTTCTATGAGCTGTAGGTTCTCTCAATTTGAAATCCTCCCATACACCTGCTCATTGCTGCTCTGCTATACTGCTCAGTGGGTAACCACGCACAATTTTTTTTTTTTTGGGGGGGGGGCGTTGTGTTGTATTTGCTCAGTATTGTACTTTGACCTTTTTTAAATATCTGCGAGTTATACTTCATATGTCACTTAGGATTATGATACATGACCATAAAATCTTTGATCATATATTGGCTATTAAAAACATACTAGTGAAGGAATTATTCGTATGGGTCAGTGGCGGAATAGAGCAGCAACAATTTGGGGTCTTATGCACAATCTGATGAGATCCAATGCAAGATCTGAGATATTCATGCAACAATATATTGATCGTTTAGGTTACGCTTGTGGTGGCGGGCCGCATTATACTGAAGGATTTCTAAAAAAAAAAAAAAAAAAAATACCCGAATGTTAGAAAAATGTGATATCCTCACATAATGAGCTGGAGTTTGAGTTTTTGATTTCACGGTCGCCAAACTATTCATTTTATTGGTGTGGTAGTTTACACTCATGTATTGAACTGCCTCGAAATAAGTATTTTCAATACTCCTTTTGTAAGTACTGAGTTACATATCTTGTGTAGGTTCTTTGCAGTCCACCCAAACAAATAAAAATATAACAGGCGATGGATAATTAGTATATTACATCATAATGTCAATATTGTCATTATCAAAACAAGACACGTTTTGAGTCTTTTTTTTTTTTTTTACAATTTGGAAGAGGACTTTTGTTTTCAGCTACTTACGTTCATTCCTGACACAGACTTCCTGTTTTTCCGATTGGGTGATGTCACTCTTTCCTGCCTGTGAATGTACTGCAGGGGATTCACTGTGGTTCTTATACAGTGTGGAGCTCGTGGTGTCAAACAGTAGTGAAACGTGGCCGCTTTGAAAGTTGACCCGGACTGTCGATTGCGAGGGGAAACTGTCTTTCGATTTGCAGTCACGTCGTAACTCGGAGAGTTTGTTCTGAAACGTGTGAGTGTGATTGACATTAATGAGATAATACCAGCAGAGTGTGTAATTTATTCACTTAATCCTATTTGGCTTTTTTTTTTTCCCCGAAGTGAGTGACTGAGTGAGTTCTTTACTTCCTTAATATGTCTTCCATTCATACCTTTTGTCACCGTGCAGTAGGTCATTGAGGTACGCTGGAGCGGTCAGCGTTTTCCATCCTCCTTCCATGTGCCGGTGATTCACACTGAGCCACTTGCTTATTCATGCACTCACTCTGCTTGTGGCTGCCAATAAACATAGTCTATAACCTCTGTATCATTGAGGATGTACAGTAGCTACCGCGTTAGCAACTGAGCGCTACGGCTTCTACGTTGAACTTGCACTTCACGTTTCAGATGCTGAGATCACTGCATTAAAAGTGCAGATAGGCCCAGTTCTTGTACGCTGCCGACGACACCTCCCGAACAGCTGCTTGTTAGCTCGCAGATAGCCGGGATGGGCTCAAGCTAACGCTTGCCACTGCAATGGATGTCGCTGACTGTATCGCTGTCGATACTGTCGTGATTTTATACACGAAAACTGAATGAAAACTGGAAAGGAACTGAAGAAATATTTTTTTGTCATAGGAAATAATTACCTACACTTGCATCGAGAGTATATTACTCACCGGGTGTCAGTTCTTCAAGCGTGGGAACTCCACTCAGCCTTACTGCCTTCGCGGTTAAGGCGAGCCAATATCCGCGTGTGCGTTCCCGGAGGCAGTTCTTGAGCGAATAATACAATGTTTTCATTGATGAATCAGACAGAGATGTGGGCATATTTTGGGGGGAAGACACTTTGGTGCGTAATCATTTGGAACACGGTCGGTCCGGTTGCAGAGTGAGCCACTCGGTATGACCCTGCGCCAAAAATAATGATGAAACCATTTGCTTTATGGCGACCATTCGCAAACCGCAGCATTGCTGATTGTCACACACCCGACCTGTTGGAAGACGATTCTCCATCCTCGAAGTTCATTGCTGTAAGAACACGAGTGCTGAGCTTAACGCCGCCGCAGCAATACTGGAAAACGTAAATTGGGTTGAATGTTAGCGGAAGCCATTGGAAGGCCGGGGGGCATCCGATGACCACTCGCAGCACTTGACACCACATTTACATACATGTGGCATGTTGGCAAGGTAGACAATCAGCAAGCATGATGGGAAAAGGATGGCAGGGGCTTCAGGAGAATTTAGTGGCAATCGGAGATGCTTTTTTTTTTGGGGGGGGGGGGTGTCAGTTAGCAAAATGTAGCAGTACGAATGGAATTGGGAACTATGGAGGTACTCGAAAGTGCTCATGTTGGTGAGCCATTCCGTTATTATCCAAAAACCAGCACTCTGCAGATGTCCTGTTTGTTTGCTGCTTGTTTGTGTGCCATGGTACGGTTTGCCCTCGTGCCACGCATGCAAATGTGAAACAGGACAAGAGATGTTATGAGTTTGGTGGAGGGGACGAGGGTGGGGGGGAGTACCCTGTTTTAGTTGCATTTTCAGTGGCTGCGAAGCTTTGCTTTGCTGCTTCCGCGTGTATCTTCACTTTGGAATTGTTTTCATGCACATAAAAAAAAAAAAAAAGCAAACACACAGAACTGTCACACAAACTTGAAACTACACCAACAAAATCACATTTTTCCACCCACATGTACAAGATTCATCACGCACACACATTCTGCTCACCCCTGCTGTGGCTTTCTGCCGGCCTCGGCATTTTGATGAGCCCGGCGCTGTTTGTGAATGCAGCTAATTAGAACTCTATAGACCCGCACAGCCATGAGAGCAGCAGTTTCCAAAGGAAGGGATGAGGCCAGCCGCTCGGACATGCTGACGCTGAACCCGGTCCTCACATTTTATGTCTCGTTTTGCTCAGCACTCATGACTTTGGTCTAGATTTGGGCGCAAATATATACTGTATATATAGAAATACATACTGTTAAATATGCACTTACTGAACAGCAGTTTGACCTCCTAGCATGAGGCTAATTCATTATTTGAAACGTATTTTCCTTCCGCTAACCTTTGAGTAGATCTTTTGGGTTGAAATACAACAAAAATTCTGCTAGAAAAGATGTATTTTTGCCCTGCCTATTTATTTTTGTGCAACGCAATATCCGATTTGTATTTCATGAGCTCTTTCTGTCACGTAAGTCGATATAAAACAAAATACATGCGAGGGAACGTGTCCAACAAATTGACACGATCAGATATATTACACGTGGATTCTTAACACTTGCACAAATCTAAAAATATTTTGGGGGGTTTCTGACGGCTTAGGAGATGCTAAATCCGCATATTTTGGGAGCAGCATTCACCTTGATCCACAAAAGCATCGAAACATCAACGGTGCAAGAGTCCCACATGACATGCTCAGCCCACGGTCATCAGCAAGCAGGAAGTGGATTAACCGTTTTAATTATTGGGAGATTTTGCCGCGTTGTTGTTTATTTTCGGATCATCCCTGGAAAGATAATGCACGCATCAAACTCTGTGTGTGTTTCTAATCTCCTCCTGGATGAAGCCGTTCAGAGAGCAGCTCCGTTGTGCTTGTCACCAGCGCCACTCGTCTATTTCAGGTCTTGGCTGCTTTTGGTATAACCCCACCCCCCCCCACCCCTCCAACACCGTTCGTACCCCGCAGATGTGCTGTTTGTTCCCCTGTAAACAATATTAGAAGGGGACTGAGGTGTGTGTCAATGAGAGAGTTGAGGAGATTTCACCAATTTTTGCACCACGTATGTAAGTACTGTATGTGTCTGCGGTCTTCATGTTTTTGGTACAAAACCAGGAGCAAGACTGAGCAGGAAATAAATTCAATTAAACTGTAAGTGGAATGAGGTATCTGACTTTGGGGCTGGGATTCAAAACTCAAATCTCACTGGGGAGGACAAACTGTGGTCATTGTGACTGGCTCTCAGCGAGGTGACTTGTAGTTGTTATTTCAGTTGATGTGCAGGAGAGTAAAACTGAGCATATACGATTTGTAGTTTATATTTTTGGTGTAAGACACACCACAGGAAGAACGGAGCCGAACTGCAGAGGTTTGGGAAATCAATGAATTGGCTTTGCGTGGCCGGTTCTTTTCTTCCCCCATGTGTGTTTTTCCTCTGCGCACTTTCTTCCCACAATCAATGCATGCTAGGCTAACAAAAATACTCTCGATTGCCCTTCGGTGTAAACGCGAGTGTGACTGGATGTTTTTGTTCATGCATGCTGCGATTGAGTGGCGAGCAGGGGCGGCGCGTACGCCGCCCACAGTCAGCTGGGAGAGACTTGGGTTTTCCGATGACTCTGAGCGGGATTGGCGGGAAGCAGCCTTGGCGGTGGAAGTTCCACTGGTGGAACAGATTCATTCTGTTTCTGTTTTATCTTTTGGGGGGGGGGCAAAATTAATTTTTAAATGATCCCCTGCAGCAGTATTTGCTTCTTCACACATCTGCGGAGAAATTTGGGCAGCCGCACACGCATCTGCATTGGCAAGATGGATTTTTGTTCCTCTAATTGCTATAGCTTATTCAGTCACAGCTTACAGCTGAAAGGGGTTTGCTTTAATAATATCTCCTCTCACGTTTGATTTGATACACTTGTACCGAAACAGATAATGCGCCTCAACGTGGCGAACAACGCCCCCACCGCCACCCTCTTGTCTCTATTCAGTCAAATCAGCCTCCGTTCCGCCCGTCACTCAAACTCATCGTGGATGATGGCTTTCAAAATAGAGGTGGCGAGCAGAAACCGGTTGCTGAATGCCTCACCCTCCTACCTTCTCCCTCTCTGTCTCTCATTCTCTCTCTCTCTCTCTCTCCCCCCCTCCCTCCGAGCCTGCTCAATTGTCTTGTTTCCTTGGCAAAAACTCCCAGCAATGCTCTTAATTGAGGTACGGATTAAGAATTAATCGGCGTTTTTAGCTATAATGGCAAATATTATGAGCTCCATTTCCTTTTCAAAGGCTAATAATGACTCCGCTAATAACGGCAGCGATTTCAGTGTTCGCGTCTGTTAGAACTTGGCAGGGCTTTTTATTTATTTCTTTATCTTTTTTTTTTTTTCTTTCTGACAAAGCTCAGGAGATTGACGAAGCTATTGCTTCGGCAAGCCGACTTACGACCGAGGCGGCACTCCATATGTTTTCCCTAAAGGCACAGCTAAGACTAGTTGGGGCTCAGTTATAGCGTTAGAGATCACTTTTTTTTTTCCCCCCCCACTTTGGTCTGTGACTCAGTAAACTCAGACCCACTGGTCACTTTTGATATGTCTGATCCGAGATGTGTCAACTGTCAGCGCTTGAGTGTTTTGTTGCCTTCCGATACGCTTTGTAATAAGACGACTAAATGGCTCCTGTCTGAAAAACTGTCAGTGTTTAATTGCTGGTCGTCTTCGGCTTCTTCTTTTTTTTTTTTTGTCTAGAGTCACGAGTGCCTATTTTAGAGGCATCTGTTGGACACCTGCGGCAGGTAATGTGTCGGATTCAGACGCAAGCCCGCCATTAACTGTGGAGAGTGATTAGAGATGCAAGACAGGCACAGAAATTGAGTGCATAGATGTCCGTACAATTTAGGGTAAATCTATCTCATTATGTGTGACGTACTTCACATTTCGTTTCTTCACTTTCTTGGATGCCAGTCAGTGTGTTAATAGTTTGCGCGACAAGGTAATGACATTACTGTGTGTCAAACTCCAGTCATGTTGAATGTTTGTGATTTCGACCTACCCAATGCTATGATTTTAACTTTTATTATAACTGTCGCACTCTCAAAATAGGGATGCGGTCAGACTGAGCTTTTTGATCTTCAAAATTGAACATTAAATCGATTTCAGAATTGTTCCTTTTGGGTTTTTATGAAGCATGTTGCTTCATGAAATATATCAAGCAAGATATGGAATGATCTTTTATTGCAGCGATATAACGTAGAAAAGGACTGACAAGTGACTTCAAAAGTATATCACAAAAAAAAAGTAATGTAAAAACAAAAACTCCTCGAAATGAGCCGCACCATATCGAATCGAATCGTGATTCTACTGAGTCGAACCGAATCGAATCGTTCCACTTTGAACCGTCGTCGATTCGTTGTAATCATCTTTTTTTTCCTCTTATTTTGTCGACCAAACTGAACACTTGGCCTTCGAAAGTTGCCAGTTTCTGCGGGCATTTTTTTTTCCCCTTCTAAATTTAGAAAGCACAATTTGGGGGTATTTTCTGTGCAAAACATCCTGTGATCATGTGATGTTTTTGTTTTTATTCGTTTTTACTTCACACTTCCTTCGAGCCATTTACATCAACTGTTTCTTCCTGCCCTTATTATTCTGCACTTCCTTCTTGATCTTAGAACAGTCCCAGTCATTGATCTCAGAGCTGATTGTGTTTGCCAGTACGAGGTGTACGTCTAGTTTGAAATCTGTAATTTGAGAAAAAAAAAAGAGACAGTCAGCTGGGATGGTCTCCAGCTCACCCCTGACCTAATGAGGACAAACGGCGTTGAAAATAGATGGATGAAATGAACCACCTTTTAGCCACAAAGCAAATATTCTTATTTAAGAGCGGGTGTCGCCGAGAATCTGTTCAGTGAGTGTGTTAAATGTACTCCTGTAATGTACGCTGACTTGCCAGAGACGCAGTGAACCTTCACACGACAGAGACTAGCGGATGAAACCATCTGGTTCAGAGGGAGAGGTGGGATGGAGCAGGAAAGCCGCACAATGGTTTGTCCCAGCTTTTGTTTCAGTCTCGGGCTTTGGCAGTGCTGGCACACCAGAGTGGCACTGCCAATTCCCCGTGCGTGTTGTGCGTGTGTATGTGTGTGTGTGTGTGTGTGTGGGACAAAAAGTGTGAGGGGGTTGCTTGGAAAATCTCTCTCTCTCTCTCTCTCTCTCTCTCTCTCTCTCTCTCTCTCTCTCACACACACACACTGGCACACATGCATGCACACGCTTACTGATATACATGCACACTCACAAAGATTGTAAATTGTCTGGAACACCCATAGTGCCATCTGGTCCTGTGATGGGCCAGACAGTGTGTGTGTGTGTGTGTGTGTGTGTGTGTGTGTGTGTGTGTGTGTGTGTGTGTGTGTGTGTGTGTGTGAGTGTGTGAGTGTGTGAGTGTGAGAGTGTGAGAGAGAGAGAGAGAGAGAGAGAGAGAGAGAGAGAGAGAGAGAGAAAAGAAAATGGGGAAAACAAGAGTACATGCATATCTGTACACATTTTGTGGCTGTGTGTGTTCTTCTGTGGACAACTGCGAGAGAGAAGAAACAACCAATGTCACACACCATTCATTCCATAATCTTTGCCTTTTGTGTGCAAGTGTTGACTTTGTTATCCTTCCCTGATGTTGGCCTGGTTTTTAAAATGAGGTGAAAGCAAGAAAATATTCGTATTTCTGTTTTCGTAAGACAGGTTAGTGGTCACATTTTAACTATGTGTGTGTGTGCGTGTGCGTGCGCGCGTTGGCATGTTTGTGACAAGTTCATAATGTCCTGAAGAGACCCAAGGTTTCCTTCCTCATAGCTTTGGAACATCTGCAATCGCGTGTGCGGTGTGTTGGCGTGCGCCTGCGCGTGCAAGCGTAAGTGTGTGTGTGTGTGTGTGTGTGTGTGTGTGTGTGTGTGTGTGTGTGTGTCATCGAGAGAGACACATTGATCTTCCCGCCACATTCCATTCTCTCAGGGCGCTGAATAGCAAGAACTTCTCAGTATAAACATTTGTCCCGCTTTCCCCTCTTCACGTCAACCATTACGCCCCTAAAATTGCTCCCTGTGAAAAACGTGTCGTTTTGTACAAAGGCTGTCCACTGCTTGTGTGAGTCTGAGCTTGCCTTGACGTCTTACATGAAAATGATTGAAAATTCTTCCTGTGTGGCTAATTCACATGGCTTCAGGTAAATTTACAATCCCGCATTGTTTAGATTAAAAAAAAAAAAAAAAAAAAGTAAGTGTGCTTCTTGCTACACTTCACGCTCTATCATCCATAATGTGTTCATTTAAAACTTTTGACAATTTCAGTGCAGTGTAGTTTTGTATTGGCTATAACCTGAAACTGAAACATGACTTGCTGCTGTTTTTGCCATTGGTTAAAAGCATATTTAAGAAGGCATTTTATTTTCAGGGGGTTTTCTAGGCTTTCATCTTTTCCAG
>NW_017806065.1:163760-166520 GCF_001891065.2 Hippocampus comes | reverse complement strand
TTCGTTCCCGCTGTCTGTTGGATGGCCATCGTTTGGCAGCTTGCAGCCATCCGAAGAACCAATTATCCAATAAATGCAGCATAATGAAGTTGTTTCGCTGCTGCCGTGTGACTGAAAGCCAAGGGGTGTAGATCTTAAAGATTTACTTCAGGGACTTTAAACCAAATAATACACACACACACACACAACTTTCGTTCCCGCTGTCTGTTGGATGGCCATCGTTTGGCAGCTTGCAGCCATCCGAAGAACCAATTATCCAATAAATGCAGCATAATGAAGTTGTTTCGCTGCTGCCGTGTGACTGAAAGCCAAGGGGTGTAGATCTTAAAGATTTACTTCAGGGACTTTAAACCAAATAATAAACCGTTCAAAAGAATATAACGCGTTCTTGTAAACATGAATCAAATGCCGTCATTCTGCTTCATGATCTTGCATTACAAAAGCAATGAGCGACAACGATGCACATACAATGACTGTGTATGTTTAAGGCCATCCTCGGTTGTCAGAGACAGGTGTCGGACAGGTTTTGGCGGAACTACATTGCCACGTATCAGACATCAGCTTCAAATTCATCTGGAAAAAAAATGTCATTGTTATGGAATCGCACTTCAAGCGAAACAGCATCGGCAAAATATCCGTCAAGTCAATGGAGTGTGCCACTGAGCATCGGACAACGCAGCCTCAGACAAAAGGGTATCAGGCGGACCTTCCTTAGAATAACAGCTTCGGACAAATTTGCCTGGTTATCAAATTTCTTGTGACTAATCGTAACATATCCTATTTGTGACCTCATGATGTTTACACAAAGCTACGTTGACTAGCTAAGATGCTACGTTCACGAGCTAAGAAGCTAAACGCCGTCTCCAAAGTAGTTGTTTGTTTTATTTCTAATGTTGTGTTGTCCGCATCACATTTAGCTGACATCCGACTAACACCTTATGTCCTAAAATGTTCAACTTCTGAATCTAGTGTGCGTCATTGAAATTTTTGTCGCACTTTTGTACGGACAGCTAAATATTTGAGTTGCAATTGGCTCGTCAGTATAAACCACAGCACCGAAATGCGCTCAAACCAGCTGTTGCATTGTCGTGTACTTTTGTAGCTTTCCGCAGTATGTGAAAAGTGACTGCTCGCTATTAGCCTGCATGGACAGTCCCTCGGTATTTGTCAGCTTCTGTGTACGGCGACAGGATGTTAGTGCTTCGCTTCAAACTGTCACCAACTGTGTACAGTATCTTTAATAAATAAAGGTTCTCGTCTTGAGAAACAAATTCGAACGGGTGTCTTGAAATGATGTAAAACTCCTGACATGATACAGTCTGCGCTCCCCCGTTCAAACATGTCTGACTATGTTCCGAACTTTTGCGTATTTGGTCGGATGGAGGTCAGATCACATGACACGACAAACAAACCATCCCCGTACTTCAAGACCACTTCTCCAAGCGGTCTGTACCCAAGTTCAAATGCTGTGTTCACACCTGCCCAAACAAACCACACCGAGGGGTTGCGTGAACCAGAGATCAGTACAGCCAAAATAAACAAGACATCTGGAATACACCCTTAGATTTTTTTTTTTTTTTTTTTTTTTAGCTTTACAAGGTGGTTGGATTGTGATTAGCATATGACAGCGTGACACATAAATTTGCTTGATGAAAATGTTAGGCCGAAAAAGATGAACTTGACCGCGTTGCAATCATTGGCTTCTGTCTAACCGTCTAAAAGCTCACATGGGAAGCAAGGTTGGCCTCATCAGATGATCGAATGGTGGGGGGAGGGGAGGGGGGGTCAGGAGAGCAGTCACAACAAAATGGAGACAAGTCTTTTATCTGCTGCCACCTACATTGTTGGTGCAATTGCAGGTCCGTCTGCCGTGTCAGCCTGATTTCCATAAACGTTCCTACGACCTCGGCTGCAGTGTGAACGCAACACACCAATGAGCCTTTTTTTTTTTTTCTCCGAGGAGCTAATTTTGTTCGAAAACGGCATGAAAGCGTCAGTCACTCCAGCACCCGTTTGTGTCGGGGTCGGCGGTCTGCGTTACGTGTGGAAAAGTGTGTTCGACGAGTCACCGGTGATTCAGACTAGCTTGTTGTCCCGAGCGAATCATTTTCTTCTCCCTTTTTTTTGTTTTTGAACCAAAAGTTTGAAGGTAACGGCAATAAATCGTCACCGTGGGGCATGGCTGAATTTTCAGGAAAGCAGGCGCTCCACTCTCTGTTTCCTCAATAAACTGCTTCCTGAATGGGTGTTTAACCTGCCGAGATGGATTCTTTTGGTCTATGGGACAGCCTCAAGTTTTGAATTCTTCATAAATGCTCACAGTAGAGCACAAGAAAATGACACGAGAGTGAGCGGGAAAGGAATGACAATTTTAAGGTCATAGCCAGAGTCATTTTTTTTTTTTTTGCCTTTTTACACCAGATCTACCACCTCTCCCATTCCATCTGACGAATCCCAAGTTAGATGTTGATTCCAGACAAATGCCTTTTTGAGAGCGAAGCCTTGAGGCGAGCTCACAGAAGAGAAGCCAAAGGAGATGGCTACCTTTTCACTTGTTGAGCCTCATTGGTCTGCACTGCTGCAAAGTGTGGACTGCACATGCAACAAGAACACTTTTTTAAAAACGGTATATCAGGGACAATAAAAGAAAAAAAAAAATCCTTTTGATGTGCATGTGGCCAACAGTGGCCAGTCTGTTTCAACACAGCAATGCTAACGCCGGTCCCCACCACGAGCAGTGATGTGCTGACTTTTGAGAGG
>NW_017806065.1:141311-163280 GCF_001891065.2 Hippocampus comes | reverse complement strand
CCCCCCCCTTTTTTTTTTTTTTTTTTTTTTAACCCCCTTTCCTCCCCCTCAGTCGTTGCAGGTGTTCATCATGAGGCAATAAAACAAGTAGTGACTGTTCTCCGTCCCTACAGTGGCCCGCACTCACCGGGCTGCAGCCCCTGCTCCACATTTCCGCAGCTCTTTCCCATCTGGAGCGCGGCGTCCTTTGCGTGGATGTTGAAGTATTCGAATGCGAAAGAATATCAATGCAATCTCGTTTGCCCGATGAGTCGGTTTGTGAGCAAGGGCAACGCCAAAGAGATGGCGCACGGCACATTGACTTACACTTTTGGTCTGCTTGCATTGGGGGGGGTGAATGGATGTGGGTTCTATTGCCTCGTCTTTGTAAGATGCTCTTGTTTGGAATATTGACAGTGCTGTGAATCCTCTGAAAGCCGTCAATGGGAGTAATGAGATCCAGAGAATTTTCTCGCTGTCTCTTTTTGAAACGCTCTTGAGAGATGAAAACGAATACAGCTTCGTCTATCACGTCGCGATCCGTTTTTTTTTTTTTTTCCTCCAGAGTCACAACGGTCATGAAGCAGCTCATTCTTTTATCATCGGAAGGGAAATTTCAATGCAATCTTGTTTTTCACGCCACACGTGTCACATTTTTAATTTTTGCAGATTGCATCGCTTGTTAAAAAACACGCTCTGAAGCGTCACGACGAGGATTAGAAAGATGACTCAAATTTTTCAATGAATTTCATCATTAAAAAAAAATTATTAACCAAGGTGGGATTTTTATTTATTTTTTTCCCTGGTCAAGAACCTGTATCGCCGACCGTGTGCTAATATGAATCTGTTTTTATTGTTAATTACTGACAGACAAACACAGATGTTGCCGTGATCCGCTCTTCTCTCCTTGCCACAGGTCTTGAATGAGACTTTTTCGGTCTCCTTCCAGCTGGCTCACGCCTGATTTTGACTCATCACATAAGCAATGGAGAGTAACCAGCTGTTTCATATAGCCATATTTATCACGAGGGTTGGAAAGCAGACAGCTGTAACTCAACCAAAAGCTCGAGAAAAAAAAAAAAATGACGGCACACTGAAACTCCCTGTCGTATTTTAGACTAAAGCGAGGGAATCCTCTTGAAAGCTGCTTTTCAACCAAATGATCTCTGGTTGTCCTGCAGCAAGTTCGTGTTCTTAAGACCGTATTGATTCGGTTCCTATCTAGATGGGAAAGTGCCCCCAGAAAATCGTATTTGCCACATCAAAGATTTTTTTTTTTTTCCCCATCAAATGTCTTTTTAGCTTTCCTGGCTGCTTGGTTGCCGTGAATACATACCACAAGGTATCGAGCAATATGCGGTTCGTACTACTGTTGTTTCTGTTTGTGCATGTATGTGGTGATCTCACATGAATGCAGTTCTCGTTCTCCAGTTTCGTTTGCACTTTCTTGTGTGTCGGCATTGTGCGCTTGTTGCAGTTTCTCCACGGTCTTGAGGTTCTCTCGATAGTAACAATGGGATATGGGAAGCAGCAAGTTCTGTTCTCCGTTCATATAATGACTTGAGTTATAGAGTCTGACAGCCGTATATGCACGCACACACGCACATGCACTCAGATACGCAGATGTGTTTCCATCACGACGGAAGACATGGATTAATTTTTTTCCAAAACAGCGACTTAACTCAGCCAAAAAACGTCAGCTACAAGCTATCCCAAAATTTTTAAATGTTCTCTCCAAGTGAAACAGTACCCCGCTTTTAACATGTCAATGACAAGCTTCTATTTAACAATCCCAAGGATCAAGGATAGCACATTGTTTAGCTTCTTGATAGATCCATATAAAAATAAATCATACATAAAAATCTAATTGGGAGAGCGCGGTGCTGTCTCATGCAAATAAGACACAGTTAGTCCCCGCCCCCTGTTACTGTGACAAGTGTTGGATGGAGCTGGGGCATTACATCATCGCCAAGCATCCATATGACACTTTGACAATTAATTTGGGGATCTGTGCATGTGGCGCATGCAGCAGAGAAATCGCCTTGCCCTGCACATTGTATTAACATGCACCCCTTCCGTTAATCCATGACTTGTGTCTCGCTGAGCAAAAATGATGCTTCTCATGGAGGCCACTTCCAAACTTTTGAAACAAAAAAAAAAAAAACAGTACTAATGTGAACATGCTTTGTCAAGCCAAGTCATGACAAATTAACTTTTCAAAATAAATGAATGAGCTGACTTGTGTGAGTTGGGAAATACCCTGTGTCACTGGGGCCAACAACACACACACACACACACACACACACACACACACACACACACACACACACACCTTCATGTGTTGAGATAGAGTAGCACAGCTCTACTTACTTCGTGCCCTGACATGTATTATGTGGTTTTCAAAAGGGAAGCCTTCACTTTAGTGTTTGCCCGTGTGCATGCGAGTATGGCCGGTGTGGGTGTTTTCTTGAGCTCAATGAAGTTATGGAGTGCTGCAGCTTCGACTCAATGCACACACTCACGCACACACTCACGCACACACACGCCTGTTCTTAGTCAAGTGACACACGCTGCCCTTCTGACATCTGGTCGCTGAAACCTCCGTGGGGCCTCTGTTGGTGCTGCGTGTGCGCGCACGTGTGAAGGCGTGTGCCTTCAAGTTCTTATTCCTCATTGATGCCGAGCAATTGCGAACATCATTCTTGTGTTTTTGAGTGCTTAAGCCACTAAACGAGAACTGTTATTATGTTGGCTTGTCAAGGAGATGTCTTCACTGATGATGATGATGTTGCCCGCTACTTTGGAAAGTACGGGAGAACTGTTATTATGTTGGCTTGTCAAGGAGATGTATTCACTGATGATGATGTTGCCCGCTACTTTGGAAAGTACGAATGGATTCCGTTCTGGTTAGGTGGTGGATGGCCCAACAAGGCTGCAATGTCGGCAAGGAGATTGCATAGTGACTTTTTGTACCGATTTCGCTGCTGCTGGCATTTAAGCTCCGCCCTCACCGTAAACATACCGCTGGGATTATTGATGTGCAATATTTCTTCCTGTGGATCGATTAAAAAAATAACACGTGGCTTTCATGGGATGGAGAAACATTTGTAAGTGTGAATTAATTGGATTGCTGTTTTCAGACACACTTTATGATTCTCGTCTGTGGTGGGATGAGGGGGGGGGGCAACACAAATTGGCCTGATGGCAAACAAACGGCGGCAAATTATCACTGAAGATGTTTACCTGTTTTCTTAACAAGCTGCATTCTCACTCTGCTGAACAGTTTCCTCTCGATTGATTCAAAGAGAACAAAGTGTCGACGTGTTCTTCTTCGAGCGTGTCGTATGTGTCACTCCTCGGGGACCATCACGCTGTTATCAACTTTTATTTTGTATTTGTAGTGTGCCACATCAATGTAAACTCAGTTTACCTGACCAACGTGTTCATCACGAGTCCTTTCCCCACCGAAGAGGAATATTTCTTGCAATTAGATTTCACTTGAACAACAACAACAACAACAACAACAACAAACAACTGCAACTGACTTTTAAGTGCTTGTGAAGCCGATACTGTTCAGCTTCAGTTGCTTTTCGAGAAGTCCCGTGGGGTCTTTTGGTGGCTTTTAAGGGACTCGCTTAGCAAAACGAACAACTTTGTTTTGAGATCTGTCGCAGGCCTCGCTCTGCTTTTTTGCCTGTGCGCTCCCATAATGCACTCGAAAGCAATGCGGGGATACTGCGGGCAGGTGCCTGTCATTATTTTCCCGTGAGTTTACACCAGCTGCAACCTCCTCCTCTTGAGGTGATGACAGAAGGCTTGGCGAGTGGTGGGAGACAAGGACAAAAGGAAGAAAGAGTAAAGGGAGGAGGAGCAGTGGGACGATGAAAAAGTAAATAAAGAATGAAAGGGAAGGACTTTGGCAGTCGGAGGGAGGAACATTGAAAATGTTGGGAAGCCGACAAAGAAAGGACAGAACATCACCTGTCTGACTCGCCGTTAAAATTCACAATTAGTGATGCGGGTGTGTGGAGCCAAAGCTGACTTTGGGCGAAAGTGAGCAACTTACGCTTGTGAAGTTCAATCATCTTTGCAAATTCCTGGTCGATCTTTGCATGGAGTGAACTGAAGTGCCGCTGAAGGTTTGAAGCCTCAAATGATGTCCAGGCAGATTGGCTTGTCATTACGCTCGACTAAAACCTGTGTTAAAACGTCCTGTGTTCATCTTCATATTTCCACTTTGCATTTTTTTCCTTTCCATTTCGAAAGCAAGTTATTTTCTCCCAAAGCGCCTCATACTAGTAAAATGAAGCTTCATGAAGCACTTGTGATATATTTTTTTACTCCCTTAGATGGTGCTCTTCGTTTAAAGATAAATGCTTTGTTTTTCTTTGTTGTCCAACGTGTTTCCATTGTCCGGCAGTAAATTAGACTCCCATGAACCCATCATGGACATACCCGTGGATCGAAAATATTGCCCTGAAAGTGAAATATATCAATGTCGAGGCTTACTTGACAGCTCGAATGCACTTTTCCAAGCTAAACAAATGGATTACTGCGAATCAAGCCGCACATGTAAAATTCAAGAAGCCTTCCTTTGACTTGACCCAAAATTGTTTCCAACATCAAGTTTATTTCTCGTTTGCTTAGTCAAGTCAACTGCGGCTTAACTTGAAAGGACCGCATTGTCAGTGAAGCGGCGATTCAAATTTTTTTCAGTGGGATTCTCCTTTAAAAGAAAACTCGTTTGCAGTCTGTCATGGAGGAATTTGTAACATGAGGAGGTTTGCAGGGTTCTGTGCAGAGTGACAGGTCTGAGCGTGGTTTTTGAATTTGAGGAGCCTCTGCGACAGGTAAAATGTTCTCTGTTATCTTGGGTTTCAGGGTTTTAAGAGAACTTTTTAGTCTGTTGTTATTTTCACATCACGTGGCCATACCATGCAATCGCACAAAACTGATTCGTCTTCATCCTTGAATGCAGCACGAGTTGAGGCCTTTGTAAATGTTTGGTCATTCTTCTGCAAACAAAATAAAATCAACAAGTCTGGAGAAACTGAGAGAATGTCTGCAGGCGCTAGCTCTGTGTCGCTATTTCTTGCTTTGTGTGTGCGCGTGTATATGTTGCGATGCTGACGTGTGTGTGTGTGTGTATGTGTGTATGTGTGTCAAGAGGGTTGTTTGTCAGTGACTGTCGAACTGCGTGTGCAAGTGTGTGCGTATTTGTGAGTATGTGTGGGTCCCTACAACCTTGCACCCATGCCGACATGCTAACTCGTTAGCGGCTTCGCACTCCTCGTTTCCAGAAAAGGAGGTGCCATACAGGTGGCAATATCTCACGATGAACCTCTTCCCAGTCTGTAACAACGGTCGCCATACCCACAAAAAAAAAAGAAGAAAAAAAAGATTAAAAACTCTCCAATATACATTTTCCACAAAGAATGCGGCTGTTCTAACCCCAAAACAAAGGCGAGAAGAAAAAAAAGAACATATTCACAACATTTTTGGAAAAAAAAAACAACTTTATGTGAATTCATGGCTGCCGAGCTGCAAATGTTTAGGGGTCCCCTATAGTAGAGGACATATTTATTAAAAAAAAAAAAAATCCCTGATTATAATCCCCTTGTCAACGATAAGAATCAGTGTAGCTCCATTTAATTTCAACTACGTCTTTCAACCAACTGTCTTGAGGTACCTCACCGTCGACTACTACGGGAGAATGATACCGATGATGACAATGCCTCACGTTTATGCGGCGCTTTTGTCGCTATCCAAAGCCACTTTCCACATACTGTCGCTAAGTGCGAGACACTCAGTGGGAGGAAGCTGAATATGGTTTCTTCTTTTCGACTGCGTGACCGATTTCTCAGTAAATGGCTGTTAATGCCGTCATGGTTTCGGTGATCTTTTATTAGCAGTTTGGGTGCAAGCCGATGGAATTCACCTGAGCCCCACTCTCACTTCCTCGTCGCCTACTCACACACACTCATGCCTCTGCTCAGCCTTTCCTGCACAGGTGCATGTGAATGAATGTGTGCCAGCGTCGCTATTTATCTGCTCCGTAGCTCAAAGATTGCCTATTGATCCCGTCAGACCTGCGGCAGCACATTTGCCCTCAAATTGAGAATGCCGGAATCTGACGCTTCTTTGTCTGTCCAAGGGGCACTCACGAGGAATACTTTTTTTTTTTTTTGTTTGTTTTTTTGTGCAACCATGGTGACATTTAGTAGATGCAGCGGTAGATTGTGTAATGACCTGCGCATCAACAGTC
Organism: Hippocampus comes; assembly: GCF_001891065.2. Classification (NCBI taxonomy): domain Eukaryota; kingdom Metazoa; phylum Chordata; class Actinopteri; order Syngnathiformes; family Syngnathidae; genus Hippocampus; species Hippocampus comes. Next base: position 157,036 of record NW_017806065.1, on the reverse strand, counting down.
GCAGCATTATCACTGGTCGCCTGTCAATTGCGGGTCACGTAGCGGGATGCCAACTATTTACACCGCCACTGAGCAGGAAGTGAACCCGCGCGGCCTGCGTGGACATCGGGGGACTGAACCGCTACGCTATGAGCGACTTACGTCTGACGTTGGCTAGTTTGATATTGTTCTGGCGAAAGCAATTTCCAAGTTGCTTTTTCCATATGGGCCCTTTGCGCTGCCCTCAAAAGGGAAATTGAAATTGTTGTTTACCCAAGGCCGGCTCTAAAAGGGGGAGGGGGTCCGTTGTGTCTCATGATGAGTGATGATGTTGTTTGGGGGGTTTTTGATATAATGCGGGCTGAAACTGATGTATTTACTGCGTTTGCTATTTATATTTGCTTGTATGCTTTAACGTTTATTATGTGTAGAACAGTGTAGGAAAAGCAAGCAGCGCTGATGTTTCAGTTGCAGAAAATTTGTTTGGGATAAATGTTTACATGATTCCTTTCGAGTTTTGTCGGTCTCTTCAAGGCATGACCAGTATCTTTGCTGACTGTCGGCAATCTGGTTTGAACTACCTTTTACCGGCCCGCTTCTTTGCACCCGACAGCAGCAATCTTCCTCTTTTCAGTCATGCTCAATCCAAATTATCCCTCATTTCCACAAGGACCCCTCAAAATTCCCAAATTCTAAAAAAAAAAAAAAAACAGTTTTCAACAGTCAAAAAAAAAAAAATCTCTGCTTACCATCCTCGAAGTTTGAGGTTGAAAGGATGAGAGTGAATAGAACATATAAAATCAGAAGTTAGGCTGTTTTCTTTTTCAGCAGATGTCAAGGTACCAAATTTCTGAGCTTGTTTCACGCAGCCCAACTGTTTGCCGATTTACTTTGTGCACTTGTTGGAAGACCGTTTTGCAGCCCCTCATGCAACCTTTTGGACTTTCTCCAGTTTGTGAAAATGTCTCTCCTCTCTCGTGGTATGATTAAGCCCGACTTATCCTTCTGTTTGCAGTAACTCGGAGCTGGCAGGTGTCTGTGAGATAGTTTTGGAAAAGTCAACATACACCCACAAAAAAAAAAAAAAAATCTCCTCAGAGGGAAAGAAGCCTTAATTGAATTGTCACATCCACATCTACCTCGAGACAAGTCTTTCTCCCTCTCTTTTGGTCTCTCTTTCACTCTTTTACTCTTTCGCCATCTCAGTCTCTGCCAGTTTGCCTTGCCGCTGCTTAATTCGAGTTCACTGATGGATGAACTGATGACTCGAGCTGTGAGGAGTCCAAACATCTTCGACGTCAACGTTACAAAAATTTCCAGGTTGCACTTTCCGTATATTTTACGCGACTCTCTTAAGAGAACTTGAAATTGTGTTTGCCCAAGGCGGTCTCGAAAGATACACTTTATACGAGACTTGCGTAATGTCGTGAGAGTCTTTTGGCCGAAGGATTGGAGAGTTCACCAGTTGAGGAACTCTCAAAAAGCATCGCAGGGAAGACAGTGAGCAATTGCTGCTGATGCTGTGTCACTCAGTGTTTTTTTTTTGTTTGTTTTAACAATTAAGTATAAGGTCACTCGATGTCACAGTGTGAATACCGTATTTTCCTCATGATAAGGCGCACCTAAAAGCATTCAATGTTCTCAAAAGCTGACAGTGCGCCTTATAATCCAATGCGCCTTATATATGGATCAATATTCTGATTTCTTGGACGTAGTATTTTAAATGTTCTGTCAAGCGCTTTGTTGCAGTGGTTGTGAAAGCTCCATATAAATATATAAAGCTGTATTGCGTTATATTCCCTTTTGCGTAGCTCCATCTAGTGGATGCATAACGCAACCTCAGCCACTATTGTAGCTTCAATTCGCCGCGTCTTATAATGCGGTGCGCCCTATATATGAAAACCGTTTTAAAATAGGCCGTTCATTGAAGGTGCGCCTTATACTCCGAAGCGCCTTATAGTGCGGAAAATACGGAAATCCTTTTGGAAATGTGAATAAACTGAAGGGGAGACCAGCGGCCCAGAAAAGATTGTGTCCGACCTTTAAATTTTGCGCATACAAGCATTTGTAGAGTCTTTGTTTGTGAACATAGACCCATGCAAATGATTCCTCTTTTCTCACTGGCTATCGTGCACCGTGTTATTGTTCTGCATATAACTTGCTCTCAGGCGGTCCTTTTGGCTCGCTGCTTTTATGTGCATTGTTCTCACTACTTTTAAAAGTTTGCAAACTCTGCTGCTTTTTAGTCGCCGACAATTTTTTTTTTTTTTTTGTAATTTCCTTTTGTTCCTCCGCTGGTAATGGTGTGTAGAGATCTAAGCCACAGTTGGCTCGGCTTCACATGGGTCTGTGTGGAGAGACGAGGGGGAGCGTTGGGGGGGGGGGGGGTTGTCAAAGGAATCAGCCGTGCTTCTTATTCTTCTTCCACTTGCAGAGAGGGGGAAAATATAGAAAGGGAAGGACCCTGCTATTATCAATATTAATCTCTCTTTTTGGAAAAGCATCTGTAGGCTATGAGTATTAAAAAAAAACTCTGCTGATTCAAGAAAACCATGTTTGAACTTGCTAATCTCTTTTTTTTCTCTACTTTTCCTGTCGCTCCCTCCCAACTCTCTCTTTCCCTCTCTTACTTCACAGGCTCCTCACTCTATTCATTTAGTGTGCCATTAGCTCTCCAAGCTGTTGTTTGTTTTGCTACTTTAATGTGCTTTTTTTTTCCCCCCAGAAACAAAAAAGCGAGAAAACAAGCAACATAAAATGGCACAAGTAAAAAAAAAAAAAAAAGTAAAATAAGCGATAATTTACATGTGTGATATGTGTGCCTGTGTGTGTGTTTTTGTGTGCACGTGTGCTTGCGCGGAGACACGCGTGTGTTTATGTGCGAGTGTGTGTGTGCGTGTATGTGTGTATGTGTGTGTGAGGCCTTTGGCACTAAACTTACTTGAGTCCAGATGTTCTAATTATAGAACAGCTCTGCTGCCTAATGACAGGAAACACTGGCCCCTGTGTGTGTGTGTGTGTGTGTGTGTGTGTGTGTGTGTGTGTGTGTGTGTGTGTGTGTGTGTGTGTGTGTGTGTGTGTGTGCGTGCGTGCGTGCGTGCGCACGAGCATATGCATGTCAGTTTGTGTGCCGATTGTATGTGTATCTTTGCGTGTGGTTGTGCAGAGAATGAATAGGCATAGTAACACGTTGAAAAGTGCATCACACAGAAACGTTAATGCATTTTTGGGCATTAACCTCTTGAACCGTAACTTCCTCTCGGAATTCTTCTGTAACTGCCCATTTTGTTTGTTGTTTAAAACCTGTTTGTGGTCCTGAATGAAGCAAACGCAGATTCTTCCAGGTTCCGCTTTGATACGCTAGATTTGATCATTCGGTGTCCAATTTGAGAGGAGTCCATTTTTGCAGCGGTTGACAAAACGGTACCGCGTTGAGGTACCTTTCCTTAGTTCCCCAAATAAAAGCGCTCAATATGGTGATGATATAATTCGTTGTGATCCGAAGAGCACTGATCCCTCGTGGTAAGGTGCACGGTTCCCCAATGAGTTCTCACTGAGCGCCAAATGATGTCCGAGTTGCCAAGTCACGGGCCATGTTGTCTGGGATTTGTTTCTTTTTTTATTGGACCCGTAAATACGTTTTTATGCGCAGATGTTATTGTTGCCGCTATCATTAGAAGCGGTGTTGTCCTCACGAGTGGTCGTACGAGTATATTTATTTGTCGTGGCAGAAGAGCAGCCGTAGCCTGTGTTGAGGGGCAGATAAACAACACATGCAGTTGAGAGAAAATAAGTCCGAAGTCAATTTACTTTGGAATAATGTCTTTGAGCAAGCCTACGCTTGTCGTACTTCTGTCGGTCAGTCATGTGATTCCTTCCTCAAAAAAATGGTTCTTTCTCTTGCGTGACATGATGAACGATCGTCTCTCAAACACACTTCATCTCACGTTTGTACTGTATGTGCAGGAGACGAAATGGTTGTCATAGTCTTATTTTGCTTGATCGAAAAATCGAACTCAAATACGGATACATCAGGAAGACGACGCAAACAAAAGAGATCGCAAACGAATTGTACAAAACGAGCCAGCAGATCATGCTCGAGTGTGCAAAGATAAGAAGGCAAAGAATGAGACTCCGAACTGGGCATTACGTCACTCCGATACACACCTGCACACCCACACACACATTTAGAAGTGGCATTGTGGGTGTCAGACAGTTTAAGCGGCTTTCGAGAAGAAGATTCAAAGACGTAATCTGACTCGTAATTCTTACTGTCTCATCTCCTCGTGCGTCGGAGCTTGTGCGAGTGGATGTGGGAACGCAAGGTAATGATGTGAATGGGGAAAGAACAAAAGGCTTCTGTCGCACTCATCCTCAATGAAATTGATCCATACTGAAATATTGAGTGGTAAAATAGTGACTGGCGGGCACGCTTGGCAGCGGGCTGCAAGGTTGGTCTCGTTCTCAGCCCGTCTACCTTTTGGAATCTTGGCTCTGGCTCTTGTGTGGAGTTGGTACGGCCTCCCCTGCGGTTGCGCGGGTTTACTCGGCGCACTCCGGCTTCCTATCCGCATTCCCAAAGCATGCGCGTTAGATTCATCGAAGACTTGAAATTGCCCATCGACATGAAGGATTGTTTACATGAAAAAGTCTGCCACCAACTGGATTGTCATGGAGTGACAATCCTCAAGACACCTTGTGCTCTCCGTGTGGGCGCTGGAGAATGGGCCTGGTCAATAGTTACTTCAACTTAGTTCACATGGCAGGATAATTGGCCCAATTTTCGCCCCGAGTCTCCCCTGCCTACTTATATTGCCCTTTGGTTATGGGTGGAATAGAATGTTAGCTCAGCTGAGAATGTGACCCCCCCCCCCCCATACTGTATCTCAGTTCAAATCGTGCCAATGCTAACCATCCCTCCAGGCCCAACACCGACAACCCACGACTCACTCACAAAGTCCTTCTTATATATTCCTACATGAAGCTTTGTTGTTTTCAACAATGACAGAAATGATTGGGAGTAAAGTATAGTACTTGTGTTTCCTCGGCAGTAGCACACGAAACACGCAAATGCAAATGCGCACGCGCGCTCACACACACGAGCTAACAGCATTAATAGGGGTCTGCTTTGTGTCAGGCAGGTCTTAATATGATCATTGTGTGAGACATGGAGCTGTCTGTCAGTCTAAGTTCATTAACTGATGATAGATCACCGCCACTGTGTGTGGATGTGTGTGTGTGTGTGTGTGTGTGTGTGTGTGTGTGTATGCATGTGTGTGCGTTCGCACGCACGTGCGTGTGTTCGCAATGGCAAGAGTGGGGAGTGGGGTCTGGGGGAAATCTCCATTTGTATTTTGCCATTTGTGTGCCATCCCACTGACCACCCCCCCACACCAAACCCCTCGCGAGTGTAATTTATAGCCCTCAATCGGAGGCCTTATCAGGTGCGGGACACATGGACGTCTCCTTCTTGACTGCCTCCTCCTCCACGTCTTTTAACTTCTGCACACTTTTTCTCGGCTCTTTTGCACTTCTCCTTCCGCTTCAATCTGCTTTCGCCTCCTCTCGATTTGCCCGGCTGAATGAAGCTCTCTCTAATTGTCAACCTCTTCAACTGGACTTCTGCTTCTCAGTCCGCTCCCTCCCAACTCTGGACCTCTCAAATGTTTTGCTCAAACTCTTAACTGCTTGCTGAACTGTATTGAAGTTGTCGCTAACATTAGCAACTTAGCAAGTGGCTGCTATCTTTGTTGAATCTTCTAAAAAAAAAAAAACAAACATGGTATAAGCAATTGAAATGCCTCTAAAATCCTCCATCACAAATAAATTCACCAAAATCATCGAAACGTTTTTCAAATTCCAAAACATTTCTGTCTGCCCAAACGAATGAGCGAAATTAAACTGAAATGTTTCTCGCGAAGAAGGACATTTTGCTTTTCCAAGGTTGTTTGCCTGGAAGTACGTTCCCGCTTGCGGCAGGGAATCCAAGTTGTGACCTCTCAGGCGACAGGCCGACCTTTGCGATGCAGTGCGATGGCGGCGGGGATTAGTGGTCTGTGCGAGGCTTAAAGGTCCATTACATTTCATCGAGACATTAAAGGCTCTGCAATCATAATCAATAATGTTTAATGACATGGAGAAAGGAGAGATGGTGATTTACTCTGATGTCGTTGATGACACTCTCAGTCTGTACACGGAATGTACACGCGTGTCACGCGCAATGTTGTTGAGCGTTTTGGATCAAATTCATTGTGGCAGATTGATTCAGTGGGCATTCGTGTACGGATTTGGTGTCAAACAGCAATAACAGCCGAATGCTCCCGGGATTTTCTTGTATCATAAATAATTAAGCAATATGTAATTTCAATTTGTAAGTTAAAATTTAAAAACCGATGCAAGCACGGGGGGAACATGCACACTCGAGATTCAAATCCAGAACCGCAATGAGCCAGTCGAATCCATCCCCAGCTACCCAATTTCTTTTTTTTTTTTTTATTTAAATCACATTTTTTCCGTTGTTTGTTGGCTATTTTATTATTGGCTGTTTATGATTTCTGTTCAACTCACTCTTTCTCTTTCGCTATGCCACAGATATGGAGGAGAGAACGAGTGCGGGGTCATGGGCGAGTGGAAGTCGCTCTTCGAAGGTAAAAGAAAAGCCCAAACTCCACTTACTGATAAATCGATTCCACCGTTGTCACGACGGCACTTTACACTTTTTTTGCTGTGTGTCATAAAATTGTTTTACCCCAAAGAACAAACACAAATTAAAATCAAATAAGGGAAAATATGGATTTTAGAAAGTAATTAGGGAGCATCTTGGATTTAACGGCCACGATAATTACACCCCCCCCACACACACACACACACACACAAACATTCTCCTGAATCTTAACTCTTGACTTACAAGAGGTCTTGGACGTTGCGTGCTTCAAACCTTGTGGGAATGGTTTTGAGGTAGGCAATTTTCTTTTCCAGCCAGATGCGCCCCAGTGCACGTTCGCAAGGGCCATGCGGCTATTGTTGGATACATTTGGTGTGGGAGCATTTCTGATGCCTCCCTGATCCCTTGACCCGACCATCCATCAAATACCTGTAGGATGAAATCCAACAGATCATTTGATCCACACCTGTCACCAATTAATGGACCAAAATCGCCAAAGTCACGCTCCCAAATATGTCACGATCATATGTGCAGTCATCGGAATTTCCATGAGTCAAAAGACTTGGCGTCACTATAACGAAACGTTGATCTCGCCGACTTGTTCTCGGTCAAACTAGTTTCTACTTCATCTCTCTCTCTTTTTTTTTTTTTTTCCTGTCTTTATGCAGAGCTATGCAGAAGGATCTCAGTACGTCACGTCGCATGACAGCCTCTCACCTCCTTACGCTAACTCCAGGCTAACAGGTACGTGGCCAACTGACTGGGGATTGTCATTTGAAATTGCTCATCTTTCCTGCTTTTGATCAGTCAACTTTAATTATCGTGAGTGCGGGCGGAGAGCAAACGATTGTACGTGGCCAACTGACTGGGGATTGTCATTTGAAATCGCTCTTCTTTTCCTGCTTTCGATCAGTCAACTGTAATTATCGTGAGTGCGGGCGGAGAGCAAACGATTCGTGTAAAACGGAGGAGTCGACTTTCGCTCTCTCACTGTATGGCGGACGCCGTGTAGTTTGTGCTCATTTACCCATGATGCACCATGCCTCTGGCCCTCTCCCCGATGTGGCGCCAGTTGTGAGCAAATGGCCACTGACACAGATAATCTGCCTCTCGTTCCCGCCTTCTCTTTCTCCTCGTCGATCTCTCTCTTCTCTCCCTCACACACGTCGAGCTTAATTACCTTTGACTGCATTCATAAAATATGGAAGATGTCAGACCTCAGCCTTTCCATTTCTGCCATTGCTCTTTTGTGCTTTTTTGCGGTCGTGGTTTGTGGTCCGCTACTGAAAATGTTCACGTTCAAAAAAAATGCTCAACGGGTGTTTGTGTGCCTGTTTGAAACTGTCATCGTCATATTAAGAGGAGTCCAAGACCACGCGGTGGGGTAACAGCAGCATTGAGAGGAACCAAATGTAACTTTACCCTCACTGGCTGCAACGTTAGCTTCGTTTGTACAGTGCAGCGAGATTCCACACTTCAGCTGTATCGTAAATCCTGCCTTTAAAAATGTGGTTGGAGTCAGTTTTGTCCAAGAGATGTTCATGCGTAGCAACGTGTTTGTTGTCGCTGCCGAAGTGGAGCGTCACGTACAACTGCACTCGATCATACCGAGAGCTGCTTCTTCTGATAGCGGTTGCCTTATCGGCACACAATTAGCCAAAAGCTACTGTCAATACTTTTGATGATGTCGATCAAAAAAATTGAGCGCTTATCCTTGAGCGGCACGGTTGTTAAAACGCCTATAATATTGCCGCTTACTAATTGCAGGTGTACATAAAGTTATGGACATTTATATATCCATCCATCCATTTTCTAATCCACTTCTCGCACTTCCTCATTTGTTCATTTTCGTGACCAAAACAAAAGAAAAAAAACCCAAAACAAAACAAAGGATGAAAAGAGATCATTCTTGGAATATTTTGGGAAGCCACGAATACACGGCGAACAATGCATAGACAGCCAAGGAATATCAACTTGTAGGTTGACCGAAATGATCCATTGTGTGTGCGATGTGTTTTGACAGTGTTGTGATTATACGATGTCGCTGCGGCGAGGGGGAGCACGAGTCAGAAATGGAAATATTGTATTCTTCATCTCGCACACGGGAACCTCAATTTACTTTGATAATGATAACACTAAGAGACAGAGACAGCCACAGATATAGAAAACACACACACACACACACACACACACACACACACACACACACACACACACACACACACACACACACACACACACTCTGTTCCAACATTGCATAGAAAACATCCTCCTCACTTTCCACTTGTGACCGTTCTCGGGTTCAACCGAATAACTTCATTGTAATATCAGATTGTCTTGAGAGGCCGTCGCCTTTTCTGTCACTCTCGAACGTGGCGGCCACGCCAAAGCCAACTACATCGTCTCACTGTCAATAACCAGACCTCCGAGCTTCGGTCCGATCGGTGAGGACATTTTATCGCAAAATAAAAGCAATTCGGCCTTCGCTATTTTCCCCAAATGTGGGAACAGCCAAGCGATGGTTTGTAACTCAAAGAAATCTTGAAAATGGGGCACTGGAAAATCAAGTTACCACCGTACTTCAAAGTCTACATGCGAATAATTAAGATGGTAAGAAAGTGAAAGTCCACAAAGTCCACCCTATACAACCAGGCCAAAACTTAAAACGGAACCCAAATGTTGAGTGACGGCTGCATCATAACCAGTGATTTGATCCTCCTCTCATGGTGACTTTCTAAAACAAACAGCAACAGGCTTTATTTTTATTGACAACTCGAGAAGACCGAACGCACGCCGACGACGATTGTTGCAATGTTACGAGATTAAGGCCGGCTTGTTGAGTGCTGCGCTTGCTACTCTGGAGCCCCAAATTAATATTTCTGATAGAAGAGACAAACGCCGCCGAATTTCATCACCCCAACCTGGATGTGTGGTGAGCGTGAATGCGGCCGCTCCCTCTTGTTCTTTCTTTGCTTTACCCACTCCAACCTTGTCTATCTTTCTTAACCCCCCATCAGATTAGAGTGATGTTATGCTCTAGATAATCAGCGAAGGGATTAGTGTCATCTCAGCGACCCTACTAGATTAATCTGCTGCTTTACACACCACACACACACACACACACACACACACACACACACACACACACACACACGCACACACGCACAGAAACCCCAAGTGTGGATCACTAAAAACGATGATTTTTGAAATGGAGCAACTCATACAACTACACGTGTTTTGTGATGAAGCATTGTGAAAGGATATTTTTTTTCGATTTTTTTTTTTTTTTGAGTCTGTCGATGAATTTGTGACAGCAGATACATTGGTCATTTTTGCGCAGTTTGTGTGCAAGTGGGAATTTGGCGGCTTTGGTTTATTCATTTATGACATACGTTTGACAGGAGAAGGTCCTGATGGAGCCGGGCATTTTGCATGTATGTGTGCACCAATTCGGTGGTTTAGCTCTTCTGTGGTGTGTGTGTGTGTGTGTGTGTGTGTGTGTGTGTGTGTGTGTGTGTGTGTGTGTGTGTGTGTGCGCGCATATGCGACTCTCAGTCGTGTGCATTTTTGCTCTTTGACTCGTGGATGCAGTTGATATTCCCGCGTGCATGTGGTTTTGCCTCCTATTTGAGCACCCTATATGTGAGCCAGCTAGAGAACAGGTGCAACCCACTCCTCTAACTGCCACCAACTTTGTCAACTTGGCGGTTTCACCTTCGAATCGCAGTTCTGCTGGGAACAAACATTTGGAATCTTTCAGTGTTGTATAAAATGGGAAAATAGTTGCGCACGGCTTTTTTCAGATGTGCGCAACTGTATGATTCAAATACAAATACGATTCCATGGTTCATTTTTCTGAGCGAATAAAATGTAATGAAATACAGACTTACACGTGGGCATATTATGTATACATGCGCTTGAAAATCCATCCATCCTTTGTCTATACTGCTTATCCTGTTGAAGGTCACGAGGGAGCTGCGCCTACCCCACCTGACTGAGGGCGAAAAAAAAAAGAATTGCACTGGATTTGTCCTCTAATCGGCCTTTATTGCATAACACATATACACAAAGAACAGTTGACCGTGACATTCGCACTCGTGGGCAACTCGGGCTCCAGTTGACCTCACATGCATCTTTTTGGGGGAACGGAATCCTGAACCTCAGAACATGCTCGAAGTGCTTCCCGACGATTGAGCTGTTCTTCGTATTCCTCTGTCTGAACACCTTCCGTGATAGCGTATGACCAGTTCCTTTGATTTTATCCGCCACGTCTGTCAGATGCGTCTCGTCGATGACCCGAAAATGTCCCAAGGGTCAAGTATGATGAACGCATCACAACAGCACGTAAAGCAGCCTAAAAGGGCAACCTCTTGAAAAAGTCGGCGCCCGCTTGTTGATGTTGACTTCCTCCTCTTCCTATTATTGTTGTGTTGAAATGCAGTGAGTCAGCCGCCTGTCTCACCTCTGTGCGACCTTATTAATGAGTGTTGAGCCATGAGGCCGGACCCCCTCTGCGGAGGTCACATCTGGACACTTTATATAAAGAAGTCTCTCTCTCTCTCTCTCTCTCTCTCTCTCTCTCTCTTCCTCTCTTCCTCTCTCTCCGCCCACCCTCCATCTCATTTCGCATTTCTTTTCTCTTTAGCTCTACTTTCACCTCTTCCACTTCATTCGGCGGTGTCCCTTCCTCCCATGCAAAAACGGGCTCACCTGTCTCCATCTCTACCCCGAGCCCACCTTACCTCAGCTGGATGTGGTGCCAAGGTCACGATCCTGTCACTCCCTGCTGAGTCTGGGTCTTTCAGCTCACCATGGTTGAAAGCAGGTCAATGTGGAAATGTTAAACAGAGGAAAATCTAAGAGGAATCGCGGGCAAAATCACAATAGATGAAGTGGTACCACAAAAAAAAAATTAAAAAAAGTTTTACATGTTTCTTTCTAGCATTACTGATTATTCGATTGGGTTTTGACTGTCTCTGACTGAAACGAAGCAATCGGTGTCTCACTCACATGCTATTTTGAACATAAAGTGTCCATAAAAGTCGCTGTGGTGTATTAGGAAGGGGCTGTGCCTCACATGGAAATTGTCAGTGTAATTGGATCTGACGTCCTAATCATAGGTCTCCTCAAGGCAGCGGGGCGGAGGGCGGAAATGTAAAACACTATGTGAAAACAGCAGTTCATTGGGACGCACTTCACAGCTCTTGACCCAAGAGGGAATCTATGCTGGAATTTCTGTTTTTTTTTCCTTCATGGGGGACTGTCAGAGTTAATGACCTCTTTTTGAAGAGAGTGAAGAGGACACAGCGTAAGAGCTCATTTGAGGACCGGTACTGTGAACTGCTTTGATTTGAAATATTTCGCTTGGTGGCTTGTGATTGGCTCATGATCAGTCCAGGACGTGCCCCCACCTCTTACACAAAGTCAGCTGTGACCAACCCACTGACGTCCCCAGTTAGGAGAAGCGCTGTAGGGAATGGATGGATGCAGAGATTCATGGATTCATGTTTTGGATACCCCCCCCCCCCCACCACCACCACCTCCGGTGGAGAAAATCATTTCAGCACAGCAATTAGTGACCGATATAAACATTTTATCATCATCATCAGATGCTTTTTTTTTAGGGAGAAAAGTGGCCCTTGGGAAAGTTCTTTTTGTATTTTTACATCGTCTGCTTCCCTGTCTGTCTGTCTGTCTCTCTGTCTGTCTGTCTGTCATCCATCCAGATGAGGCACCCCAGAGACCGAGCTTGGGTCAGACATGTTACACTGTGTGTTTATGGGTGCGAGTTTTTGCTGCCTTCGTGTGTGTGTGTGTGTGTGTGTGTGTGTGTGTGTGTGTGTGTGTGTGTGTGTGTGTGTGTGTCCTTTATCTTTATCTATGCATGTCTGTGCTGTTATGTGAGTGTGTGTATGTGTGTGTGTGTGTGTGTGTCTGTGTGACAGACTGTGAAATGGTGCGTAGTAGCACCTGGGCCCTTCAGTGTTGATTGATCGGCCTGGTCATGTGGAAGAGTCCCATCTGGCCAGCCATGCTACAGTATGTGTGTGTGTGTGTGTGTGTGTGTGTGTGTGTGTGTGTGTGTGTGTGTGTGTGTGTGTGTGGCAGAGAGAGAGTGCTTGTTTGTGTGTAAGAGGTGACAGAGAAATATAGAGATGTGCTGCCTGAAACAGTATGTTTATTGTGAGCGTGAGCAGGCGAGGGAGCGACAGAGACAGAGAGCGCGCCAGAGTGAGAGAGCTCTTCACTTACAAGCATGGCTCCCATAGGTCAAAGATGAACTTTATTTCATCATCTGAGCAGAGCAGAGGCTACATTTACATTGCACGCCTCAAAGGAAAACGCCCTTTTTTTTCTTAAGTGCCTGGACCACTTTTCTCACACATCTCATTGCATTGTCATGTTTATTCTTACGTTAATGCGAGTGCTGGCACTGATATTTCTTGAAAGTAGTTCCCTCCTGTCACCAGATTCGTTTTCCCATTGAATAAATATACATCATGACTTAAATTGAGACCCGAGAGGGGAGAAATCCATCATTCGTCTTTCACCAGTGGCCGGCCCGCCAGTCCGTTATCGTCAGTCTTTCACTCCGTCATCGTCATTTTCACCACTTTTCCGTCAATGCTAAATTACTGTGCGTCGCCACTATTTGAGGACTGCCAGCCAATCGGCGTCGAGAAAGTACTACAAGCAGACGCACAGCCAAATAATGCGTGGCGATTGGTGAAATAAAAACAATATGGGACAATATCATTGCAGTATGTACGACCGAAAGGTATCCAACAGAGCTTTCCTTTACCGACAGGGTGCGCGCCTGCCGATGACATCATGCTATAGGATTGGAGCGTTGTTGTCAATGCGATTTGAAATGTCACCACTGGGGATAGTGATGGACGAAAAGCGGCTTCCGTCAGCGCTTCGTCCGTCAGCGCTTTCATTTAGGATTGTACTGTTTTTATGATTGAAGCGGTAAACTGCATCCCGCAGCTTTATTTAACACATTGTTGGCCAGGACTGCTGCAAATGATGTATATCGTCTTACTGTCTATCTACAGGTATATCTTCCAGCCAACAAATGCTTTCAACTTGGCAAAATCTGATAAATGAATGACTACTCACAGCAAATCGTCAGGAGTCACATCCATCTATCAGATTTAGGAGCGTGTCCAAAAATATGGCATACTTCCTCACAGAGTCACTTCAAATTTTCATCTGATGAGGGAAATACAACGAGCCGGATAGACGAGAAAAGACAAAGAATACTGCAGAGGGAAATGGAGAAAGACAGAGTGAAAATCAGAAAGGAAGACAGTGTTTATTTCCTGAAATGAAGCCAACTGATAATTAATGCTCTGACATCATGGTGCTCTAATTAAGCCTGGCATTCATTAAGCCAGGGGAAGGGAGGGGTGGGGGGTGTTCGTTAGTGGCGTTCTTTTTTTTTTGGGAAAGGGGGATTTGTTAGGTCTCTCGTGATGCACTTTTTACACAATAGAGAGTGACAAAAATGGTACGAAATGGACACGAGAATTCAAGAGTACTTTGAAGTCCACGGTGATGAGTTTTGCCAACAGAAACATCCATTTTTTGGGGGGGTGGGGGCGTGAGGGTTTCACAGAATCATATCACATCGTCATCCTTTTATCCAGATTGGCTTTTACCTTGGGGACTGTGATCTATGTCATTTTTTGCTGAATTTGTGAGCCCCCAAAAAGTTTCTTGTTCTTGTGATTGCTTGATAATTGTCATTAGCGATGCAGATTCTGAGTGTGGGTCGTGGACAAATTGACGAAGAAAAGAACAAACTTAGACAATTATGTGTTGGGGAGGCAATTCATGAAACTTTGTTGTTGAAGAGAATCGGTCATGACTTCAGGGATGTGATGTGGACATGACTCGTTATAACTGGAGTTCTATAAAAATAGTCAACGTTCATTTCCTAAAGTTTGAAAACAGACCAAGTTTGAAAAGGTCGCGTGGACAATAAGAACACAAGCCTCAGAATGTGACCGGCCGTATCCAGCGTAACAGCTCGAGTTGCAGGTTAAAAACATCGACAATAAGTTTATAAGTCGCCATACACTAAAGTAGTCGAGGGTCCCTCTCCTTTTTTGTTTTTTTTTTTTTTGATCCGAGCATTTTCTGATAGCTAATTAGCCATGGAGGGCTAGCCATCGACAGCTGCATTCATCATCATAAAACGTAATAATTAATGACATTCCAACAAAGAAAAATATGCAAATGAGCGCCGCTCATTAGCATTTTCATATTCAGATCCCATAATGCTTTTGCTGACAAGGTTGTAATTAATGAAAATTCATGTCTCTTAGCTGAGTCCGAGATTGGATCGCATTCATTCGCAATCCCCCAAACGAGGAGTGGAGAAAAACACGACGGGGATCACTGCCAAGTTTTTGGGGAGATAAGAGGGAGGGGGCTGGTTGTGGGGGGAGTCATATTGAGAGAGTGAGACGAGTGCAGAGTTAGACAGACAGACAGTCAGACAGACAGAGAGAGAGAGAGGGGAAGAAGAGAATAAAATGGAGAAAGAGGAAGGCAGATGGCGCGAGATGAAAGGAAGACAGGCAGTGAGAAAGTGACGGAGAAACCAGAGAAGCGACTACAAAGAGTGAGGGAGGGACATATAGGGACAAAAAAAAAAAAAAAAAAAAAAGAAGATAAGATGCAAAGAGCGACAGATTGTATATGACAGGCTATGAGCTCAGATCATAATTGTACACACTCAGTGGTCATATTCACACGAATGTCCATTTAAGTGCACAATATGTATACCTTTTTCAACACAAGAAATAGTCTTGTGATTGTATTTTGCGGTGCAGTGGAGGTACACTCGATTTTAATTTTTCAGTTATGCCCATTCATTCATCCATTTCCTGTCCAGCCGAAGGCCGCAGATGAGCTGGAGGCTCGTCCAGCTGGCTTTGGGCGAGGGCTGGGGTACACCCTGGACTTGTGGCCAGTCAATCACAATACACACACACACACACACACACACACACACACACACACACACACACACACACACACACACACACACACACACACACAAACACACCCA
>NW_017806065.1:138706-141104 GCF_001891065.2 Hippocampus comes | reverse complement strand
TAAAATGGTTTATTTGGATCCGTGAATAGCGAGAAAAGTTTTAGCGTATAAAAACAACTTTCTTCGTAATAAATGGCATCTATTTTTCTGACAAATTCCCTACTCACTCTGCCCACGTTCACCTTTTTTAACTAACTTTGGGGCCCATCTCAAATGTCATTTTTTTCGTTTAGTTTTTTTTTTTTTCCTCTTGTCACGTCGCGGACCGCCGAAAAATGCATGGTGGGCCGGAGATGCCCCCGGCCGTAGTTTGGACACCGGCGCTTTACGGTTCGCTTTCGTTCACAGTTTGCGTAAAACACAGAGACAAATGCTGCCGCTCACTTGCGAACCCGTGCGCGCATGCATGCGCCCGCGTGAGTGTTTTAGCGCATGTGGTTCTCGTGCATGATCCTGACAGATAAGAGCGCGGTGTCTGCGGTCCGTCACCTGCGACGCCGCTAATGGCGACACCTCACTCACGGCGGCTCGCTATCGTTTTCAGCCTGTCTCCATTGTCAAACGATCATGAAGAGACTCGGAGGGATGCGATCGTGTCTCGATGATTAATGGCCAACGGTCTTCAGGAAACCAGACGTGACATCGATGACGCTAATATACGTTGAAATGGCTTGGAGGCGTCCTTATATTGGAGCGAATCATAGAATTCCATCAATCGACATTGTTTCTGAAGACAGGGGCAGCGCAGTCTATTTAAAATGTCGAGACTTTGGTTTAAGTACATAAAACAAGAGGCAGGAGGGGGGGCGGCGGGTGGGTTCGTCATATTAATCCATAGGAAGAATAAAACTGTGCAGATTACACGGTTTGGGGTTTGTTCAGGTTAAAGCCGGATAATCTCAGTAAAGTGCTGTTTCATTGTGGCCTTCAACCCCCCTCGTAATGTCTGCTTAGCATCGGAGCAATCACGGAAGAAGAAAAAAAAAAAAATGAACCTCGTCCACAGACGACCCTAATGATGCGCACGGTAATGATTGTAATAATAATGACTGTCATTTCGTGACATTTAGTGAAAGTTGATCGTTTCACCTTCCGCGCGCCTTTCTCCTGACGCACAGTGCGAAAGAAAGCCAACACAAAGACCCGACGCTCAATCCCGCAATGTTGGACTTGCGGAATTAGGATCCGGTCCGCATGTTTTTTTTTTTTTTCCTGTGTGTTGAAGCTGAAGAGTGGTGGGAAACAGAAGCATTCTCATCCAGGTTTTTGGAAAACACAAAATGCGCCACGTCGAACATAAAGTCGGTGGAGGAGTCGCCGCTGCAACGGTGTTGGAATACTGATGTGTTTTGTGCCATCGTGTGTGTGTGTGTGTGTGTGTGTGTGTGTGTGTGTGTGTGTGTGTGTGTGTGTGTGTGGGCGCGTGCACGCACGCGCGTGTGTGTGTGTGAAGTGTTGGCACGAGATAGCAGTTGCCCCCTGGGCCTTGCCAATGTAGCATTGCCTCCTTTGCAGCAGAATGGCACGGTCCTCGGTCTTTGTAATGAAACGAACTGTGCCGCGTGCGCGCCGTGTCGCCGTGCGCGAGCTACCCCATCCCAAATTCTCCAAGCATTTCATCTTCTGAAAGAACGGAGTTGCTGTGCTGCGAATGTGCGTGGATGTTTCCGCAGGGGTGTGTGTGTGTGTGTTGGATTGCTCTTGACTGATATCATTTTTTTTTTTTTTTTTTAATCGCAATTTTGGACATGAAAGCATTCTTCCTGTCCTTTGTTTTGGTCTTTCCTCTACTTGTGCTCATTCATTTCCTCCAGTTGGCTTTGTTCTGCCTCGCATTGAAGCATCCATCCTCGTATCCTTACTTCATTCCTTCCTTCCTTCCTTTGTCACCCACACTTTCCTTCGTTTTTCATACTTGCATCGTGCGGAGCCTTCCTTCTTGCGTCGCTTTTCACGCGCGTCACCTTCATCCCCTTTCCCCCGGTGATGATTATTTTCTTTGCTTCCTTTTCAACGCCTTTCCCTTAATTTATGTCAAATGTGCAGATAATAGACCATTATTCCCCGCAACCACAGTGACAACATCTGACGACTTTCTTGACTGATCGGTGACCGTTTTGTTCTGACCTGTGCTCTCGACCTCATCTCATATCAATCCATTTTGAATTCCACTGGATGAAACTGCCCTCGATACCAGGTATCGATCAATGATCTTTTCCGAGCAGTCAATCCACTATTTTTTACGCGCGTATATCTGTGTGAAATGTGTCGACGCGCGTGTGTGTGTGTGTGCGCGCGCGCGTGTGTGTTGAAAGTTGTCCCGTTTGTGGTTTTGTCTAAACTGAATGTGTCTGTTTTGTCTGCACAGATGTTTCCTGCTGGAGGCTTTTAGGTAACAGCCTTAACAACCGCACGAGTGTGTGTGTGTGTGTGTGTGTGTGTGTGTGTGTGTGTGTGT
>NW_017806065.1:127418-137418 GCF_001891065.2 Hippocampus comes | reverse complement strand
GGAATGCAATGACCGGCCTCGCAAGTGACTTGTCTCAGCCGAGTGACAGGGAGACGTTGACATGTTGCTCGTTGGACGGTGACAAGGTGGTCATTCCATGCAAGGCGACCCTCCTCCAGTTTTGTATTTCTTTATTTCTCCGCTTTTTTTTAATTCACTGCTTGGTTTTCATCCTCTGTGTTTTCCTCTTCTCGTCGGCCTCTCCTCTCTCCCTGCAGCTGTGTTCTCCTTTTTTCTCTCCAGCTGTTCCAACCAATCACCTGCTCCCCCTTCCACACACACACACACACACACACACACACACACACACACACACACACACACACACTATAATTATAAAATAGGTGGTAGCGATGCCAAAAAAGTGAAGAATAAATAAAAACAAAATTAAATTGGAAAAAAATCTATACATAAAAGAACTCATCTATCGTGAACACTGAGTTAAGCTTAAACAAATTATACTCATTTGATTGGACTATGGTGCCAAAGTCAAGCTAAAATTTCATCCAAATTTTGAATTGGACATAAAACAAAGCTGGTACGATCATCTCTTCTATACGATCTCATTAGATTGCTGTCTAGTTTTATTTATTTATTTCTTTGTTTTATTTTTTAATCACTTGACCTCTCTTCTATGTCTTCTTTTTTCATCATTTTTTTTTCATCAACTTGTCTGACTGCAGGTACCGCCATTTTAGTTCACACGTATTGACGATATCAGAGTGTGTGCGTGAGTGTGTGTGTGTGTGTGTGTGTGTGCGCGCGTGTGTGTGTGTGTGTGTGCTGTTGTCTCTCTGTGCTCTTTGATTGACTGGTGACCAGACCAGGATATCGTTTTGCCTTTTGCCCAAAATCAGTTGAGATGAGCTCCAGCTCTTTAGCACCCTGAACAGGATGAGCGGTATTAAAATAAACTTATGTATGATTTTTTTTTTTCCCCTCATAATCTTTACCCAAGTGGGGGGAAAAAAATCGAAACAGTTTGTTGATTTTGCTCCTTTTTGACCGTATCATATCATCATGGTGATAATTGCATTTTTTTTCCCCTCATGCCGTTTAAAGTTCACATTGAGGGTGTCCCGCTGAACTTCCTGAATGCGTCTGGGCAGCGAGAAAAGAAAACCCAACAGGAAGGATCACGCTGACTTAGTTGCACGCAATGTTTCACTTGGAATCGCTTGCCTTTATGTCCCGACCATTCGTTTCCATGGCAGCAGACAAGAGTAAAATGGTTCCCATGCATCCAGGGCACTGCCATGGCAGTTGCTGGCACAGTCTGAATGGGACTGTGGGTGAGCGGCTTAATTCCCGATCTATGTCTTGTATAGGTGGGAGAAAGCGGCGTGACACGATCGGGGAGGTCAGCTACGGCGAGACTGTGAGAAAGTCAAACGGTTAATTTCACAGCTTGGCATGTGTACGTACCAAAGGTTGATTTCTTCAACAATTAGCAAAGCTGTAATGTGCCCTAGACATATAGAAGTGTCCTAAAGCGACCCTTGTGCCGTGTTCAAAAGTGTTGCGACGCTTTCCTGCTTGTTCTCGCCCTGCGCTACTCTATTACTGTTGGAAATAAATCAATCAGTCAATCAATAAATAGGCAATCGGTAATCGGAGGGAGGCTAGTTTGTATTGTCTCCACATCCCAGCTCAAGTTGCGTTTTTTTTATTTTTTTATTTTTTTAGGCACTTCGTTCACTATGAAGTTGTCCTTGCATGCCATCACGTTTGGGATCTGGTGCTCTCTGTGGTGTGCAGCACAAGTAATGTAAAAAGCCATACAATTGGGGGGGGCTGGGGGGGGGGGCTGACCAAACTTGCAAAACAGTATATGTGGGACAGCGGTGATTTATATGCACCCATATGCTTGATGTGTCTGTCCATAATCACAGTAAAAATGGTGGCTCTTAGCCTCTGACCGGTTGGCTATCCCTGTTATAAAGTATTGCAGGTGAGCGTGAGCCTTTCCTAGCTCATCAACTAAAATGGAAGATTTCTGTTTTGGGATTGTGGGAGGAAAGTGGAAAACCACGTTGATGAGATTCCGACGTTTCGACACTGGGAGCAGACATTGACAGTTCACGACATGCGTCGCTATGCCAGCCTTCATGGAAGATATGAAAAGCACAAATATATCCGTAGGAAGTCGTCAGATGGGAAATCATGATTGGGCCGCGCGTCTTGTTTACTTGACGCTTTTCTGCATGTGCGCATCTAGTTGAAAGCAGGTGACTACCCCCTTTTTTTTGTGTGTGTGTGTGTGTCGTTTGCGCCGGCTGACTTTCTGTCCTCCTCCTTCCATTGCTGACAATTCTCCTGCCGTCTGTGTCTCGCCACCCTTTTCATCCCCCTTGCGGAACAACGTCAGGCCAGTCCGTCCTGCTGGGATGAGGCCGCTCTGATCGGCGTCTCCCGAGCCGCGTGTGGGCGCAGCCATGTCATTACGTGCCGTCAGGTGGTCACACTGAAATCGCACAAAGCACAGCGGTGATGCGGTGGTCATAGGCTCCGCAAACTCGAGTGACAGCCCGAGCAGGTGTTGGAACGTTGTCGGATTAGTCAAAATACAGGTATTAAGTGGGGAGTCAGGCCTACGCAACGGGGGTGGATACGTCGAGAGGAAAGTTAGCTTGTACGGTGGACCACCAGAAGCTCCGTCAATTTCAGCAGGAATCGCCACAAAACCTTGACGTTTTTTTCAATGAGAACGGGGTTGAGTGTGATATTTATGGATTTATTCTTTGCGCAGTCTTCAAATATGGTCTCAATTAAATAAATGAACTCGCAAGATTCATTTGATATCCTGTCAAACTGGTTAACTTATTTGCGGTGACATCACAAGAACGTGAGTAACAGCGGCACAGGCCCACGCGCAAAACTAGTGCAGTGAAAATTCAAATTCCGGCACTTGGGCACTTTTAATTGAGTCTCTGTAATGGAAAATGTGTTTTTTTTTTGTTTTGTTTTTTTTAACCATAATTACTCACACTGATTGAACTGTTACTATTACCCTTGTTGACATTTTTCGGTACGTTAAAAAAACAAAAAAAAACCCCAACTACTGATGTTGCAGTTTCTCGTAAAAAGAGAAGGAATGCGATATAACCTGTCACTTATTATTATTATTATTATTATTATTATTATGTTTATTTGATATGACTCAATTTTTTGGAGAATTTACTGCCAGTAGTATGCACTTTTTTCAAGTTCTTGTTCCTGTTTACACAATACATAAGCATTCCTTTACTGTGAACGGAAGTGTGACCTTCAAACCACAGAACTGTTTTGGGCAAATTGTTCAAACCAATCCAAAAAAAACAAAAGCAATCATATCTTAACACTTCTGCTACTAAATGGATGGGACTGAACAAGAAATACGTTGATTGAGAATTGAGAAGGACCTTTTTCGAGCGTGTATGTGTACGGTGAGGGAAGGTACAAGAGAAGAGAAAGATTAGTGTTTGGACCCAGACAGGTATGACAGGAAAAAGTCAGAGTGTGATGCTGAACCCTGGTATCCTTTGACCTTTGCCCCTCTCGTCTGACAGCACCTGACCCCTCATCCATCTCTATTGGGTCGCTCCTCCTCCTCCTCCTCCTCCTGTCCTGCCATAACAGGTTGAATGAGGCAGGAAGAATGAAATCCACTGAGAGAAAAAGGAGAATTATGGAACACAGTCAGGAATCGCTTGTTTGTTTGTTTGTGTAGTTTGGATCGACTTTTAATCAGAATGATCAGAAAAATGATTGTTTCTGTATGTTTGAGACGTCAGCGTGTGTGTCTGTGTATTGTATGTGAGTGTCTTGTGTGATGCCTTTTAGACCCTTTAAACCACAGGTGTCAAAGTCAAGGCCCGGGGACCCAGATCTGGCCCGCCACATCATTTCATGAAAAGAACCATATGTACGTTGACTGAAATATGAATTACATTTAAGAAATTACATTTTCGTCAAAAAAAATTACAATAAATCAATTAATAAAAAACTAGGGCGGCCCGGTAGTCGACTGGTTAGCACGTCGGCCTCCCAGTGCAGAGGTCGTGGGTTCGATTCCAGCTCCGGCCTTCCTGTGTGGAGTTTGCATGTTCTTCCCGTGCCTGCGTGGGTTTTCTCCGGGTACTCCGATTTCCTCCCACATTCCAAAAACACGCGTGGCAGGCTGATTGAACACTTCAACTTGTCCCAAGGTGTGAGTGTGAGCGCGGATGGTTGTTCGTCTGTGGGTGCCCTGTGATTGGCTGGCAACCGGTTCAGGGTGTCCCCCCGCCTACTGCCCGAAGACGGCTGGGATAGGCTCCAGCACCCCCTGCGACCCTTGTGAGGATAAAGCGGTTCGGAAAATGAATGAATGAAGAAAAAACTACAAAGCGTGTTTGTGCACAACACGCAAACAAATGGACATCAATTCTCGTCACGGCGGTTTATGCGAGAAGGACAGTTTTGCGAAAGGAGAAGGGAATTTGTTTTCATTCCCCAACGCGCCGCGCTGGCGTTTGGGGCCTCTTGTTAGTGACATGAAAAGCTTCTAGGTCACAAGCGAGCGTATTTCTTTGGCCAGGCTGTGATTTGTGCCACCTTCTGCCGCGCCGCCTGCGCCGCTCATTGTGCTGCACTTTAATACTTAGCATATTGTGCCGCTAATTCCAAATTTCACACCTTTCCTCTCGTCGCTACCTCTCCCTTTGTCTGCCTGCGTCATTTCCCATCCGTCGCAAGCCCGAAGACAAGGGGAAATGTGTTAAATCCATCTCTAAGAGCCTTTTCAATTCAGCATGAGCAGTCGTCGTCTGCCTGCTACACAATACGCGACACATTTTCGCATCTTTGTCCTTTACTCCGCCGTTGAATATTGTCTCATCAATAAAAGAAAGACTCCAAACACACACAAACATTTCGTTCGAGGTAATCCTGGATGTTTTACGGCACATTTTGTTCTCTCTTTTTTGGAGGGGGGTCTGTTTTATTGTCTTGCGAGCATAATTAGAGTACGTTGTTTTCTTTGTTTGTTTGTGCCTCGTGGATGTTAACTCCAGATGCCGTGGTGTCCAAGGTTTGGGTTGGAAGCGCTGCCCAAAAATCCTCTCAAGACAAAGGCAATGATTATTGTGAGGAGGATATCCACGTTGGAAATATTGGAATCCTTTGTCATTTTCATTCAGCCGCAATTCTGAAAGGAGGACTGTGGGGTAGCGCACCAAAAACAAGGTGATATCGGGTGCGGGGGGCATAGCAACCCAATAATCTTCCTAAACCTCCTGCGGAGTTTCAGGTGCCAGCTTTATTTCCCCGCCTCACAACAGATCAGAGCAAAGCAAAGACAGATTGATAAATTCACGGACGACTCTGAGTGATGCCAAAACGGAGTCAGGCCCCAACCAAAGTAAAGGACACGCCGTGGATCGAGAAGAGAGAAGGAGGAAAAAGGAAGGAGGGATGTAAGGGTGGAGGGGGAAAGAAGATTTGGGACTCTAATGCCAGCCTTATGCGTCTTTTAGTCGTTTCCGCCGCCGGGGCTTGGCACCGACGCGCCGCTGTCAGCCCGCCAACAAAAATCTGCCGCATTTCAGCAGCCCCGTTTTGTCTGAGAGCAACACACGGCGACATATTTATACGCGCTATACATAATCACGATTTGCTTTCACATGATTTTCACAAAAGTATTTTAATGTCAGGTCATATGTCATTCAAATCAAGACCCCCCCTTTCTCCCCAAAAAAATTAATAATAAAAAAAAATTCTTTGTAAAATAAATAAATAAATACATAAATAATCTTGGGGATATTTACAAGCAATTTTTATCGTTCTCAAGATACACGATGCTACTTGGGAGTATTCATTTGAAAATAGTTTTTGGTGTGTGCCTCGTCGTTGTGCCATTTGTCCGTTGTGGAGGGGTCGATGTATGTGTTCGGGTAGGATTTGGATAATGAGAACTGTTTGGCACCGAGGGTGGCAGGGGGTGGGGGGGGGGCCTGCTCTTTGGGCCTCTCTCACGCAAACAGAGAACAAGTGTCATGGCGCCTGCAAAAATTTCAAATAGATCCGTCTTCACATAACGTGTTCAAGTTCCTTTAAACCTATTAGTACACATTCTTTTAATGCGCCTCTGAACCTCTGACAATATGTTTTGTATTTCTTCGTCCGTCCGTGCCTCAGTCCCACTTAAGTCCGAAGAAGATCAAAGCATTTATTTCCAAAAACATTTTTCCTCACTGGCGTTTGAGATTTGCGTTGAGCAGTATAAGCATTTGTGTACCACATGCAAGATAATCAACAGAAATCTCCATATTTTGAACTATGGGAGGTCAAAGACCATAGAAAGATGCTATTTTAGAGCATCTATAGTTTGGATTCATGACACAAAACACACAGGCTGCACATCCCACCTCTGCCATTTGAGAGCAAAAAAAAAGAAAAAAAAATGGAATTGTGTAACTTGAACCGTGCGGTCTAAAAATAGCCTCGTGCGCAAATGCCCTAACCGGTCCAGGGGGTAGCCCGCCTTTCGCCACACAGCTGGGCTACTCTCCAGGTCCCCGGGAGCCTGAAAAGGAAATGGACGATTGGATAGCTCGGCGACATCCTCCAAAATATTGTGGCCGCTGGCGGAAGTCTGCTGCCGCGTGGTTGCGGCGCGGCACGGCTGAAGGTAGAAATGGACAGATATGAGCTGGACGCTGCATCTCGAGTCCTTCTCCACGCTCATATGTGCTCATCTCTTGTTTGATGTGTTCACTTGCTCCAGTGCAAAGAGGGGAACAAAAAAATATATAAATAAAATGCCTGCTGGGCATGTCGGGGAGGCGGCGGTGATGTCTGTTAGACGAGGGTTAGTCATCGTCTGTCGTCTGTTAAATTAACATCGATTCCAAATAATGATGCTTTTACGTGGGAATACACGTATGGAATTTGAATGCGAGAAGAGTTTCAGGTTATCTGCTTGGATGTGATACACGTTTGAGTGTGTGTGTGTGTGTGTGTGTGTGTGTGTGTGTGTGTGCGTGTGTGTGTGTGTGTGTGTGTGTGTGTGTTTGTCACTACCTTTTAGACTTTGTGGAAACTTCTGGACCGGTGCCCAGCGATGTCATGGAAACGCTTGAATCCTTCAGAATGATTCATGTCTGCGCAGAGCAAGCATCACACCCTCCCCCATGACACACACGCACACACACGGGAAGGGGGAGTTAAACCCTTCTTCCAGCCATCTTCCTTCCCCCCCTTTCGCACCCTTTCTCTCCTCTTTCTCTTTATTTATTTATTTATTTATTTATTTATTTATTTATTTTTGCCGTCATCGCGCCGTCCTCTGCAAATCACACTATTAGTCATATTGTTGAGTCAAATCGACTCATTATATGCATGTCAAAGGAGATCATGTCTTCTAAACGATTCCTTTCACGGCAACAAAGACTTGACGTATCTCTCAAGCTCGGAAAGAAAAGAGTCGAGACATTGGCATTGATTCTGCGAGCAACTCCATCCTGCCGCATCGCTTTTCTTCATTCCGATTAAGAGCAATGAATGTCACTAGACAAGAGATGTCAAAGGGGAGGGGGAGGGGGGGGGGTTTAAGGGGTTGAGGTAGAGAAATAAGTTAATTCATTGTTGTGAAATTAAAAAGTGAAATTGTCAAAAATGAAAAGCCATCAATGAGTGAGTAAAATACAGTACAAAGGTGTTTTCAACATTCGTGAAAAACGGTTTTGCCTTTTTTCCCCTACTGAAATAAAAAAAAATATATATTTATAACCAAAAATATGATTTAAAAAGACACTATCCACCAAGTAAAAAAAAATGTGTATATATATATATATATATATATATACATATATATGTGTGTGTGTGTGTGTGTGTTTTACGATTAGGATTAAAAAAAGCAGGAACATGCGTGTATAACATCTGTGAATTCATCCCACATTCCAGATTAAAAATTCGTGAAAAAAAAAGTTTTTCCAACTGAAAAAAAAAATTAAAAACTAAAATAAAATTACACTTTATTTTTGGGATTTAAAAAAAACAGAAGCATGCGTGCGAAACATCTGTGAATTCATCCTACATTCCATATTAAAAACAACCCCCCCCGCAAAAAAATCTTAAGAGTATGTCTATATTTGATTTGTGTGTTGTGGTGCCATGTTAAGGATGTGGCACATTTCTAAAAACATCCGAGTAATGATAGAAAGCCTGTCCAGAGAGTGTGTGCTGTTAGCTCATCGTCTGGTTAAGTATCGTGGTTGCTCTCAACTTGCCACGGAATTGCTGTGTCTCCCGGCATTGTGGATTAGCGGGGATTTGGTCCTCATTGCTCACCGACTTCTCGATGGGCATTATACAGCCCAGTGGACTTGACCTCCCCCTCCTCCACCTTTTGTACCTTTGCAGCCAGCGCACGCTTAACAAGCAGCGCTCTGTCTGGGGGTCCTCATCTCAGCCACTGAGTTTGTTTGGGTTTGCCGCCGAGGTGGTGGGGGGCGACAAATGGTACCGCTGGATTCCCGGGAGAAAGAATATATAGAGGTCAGCAAAATCAGGTTCCTAAATGACCTTTGAATATGGTCTTTTGATGTTGGGGAATATTTGTTTTTGGGCTGCTTTCTGCTCTTATCTGGCTAGAAAATGGGCATCAAAGTCTGATAGAAATGACATTTTTTTGCCAAATGCTTATGACTAAAAGTAGCTGTCATTACTAGGCTATATCTCATTGCGTCAGGATCATTTTCATGGCAGACATGTTTGGTTTGTTGGCCATCGTGCTTTCTGAGCCTGCTGTATGTTATGTACGGAGGTGGGCCAGGAAGTCACGTTGGCCACGCAAAGCCAACATCCGCGAGGCCTGGTCAGGCCGCAGCAAGCAGTACGAGTGCTTGCAAATGTTTTTAGCGTTAATCCTCAAAAATGCATCCATTGATACGTTTGAAATTGTAAATATGGTTCAGAGTTGTTGTCAAACACTATTACCGGTACATTTATTTTAAAGATTGTATTTTTGCGGCAGAGTCCTTCCTTGCCTGGCCGCAGACGGCCGACAATTCAGAAACTCTTCCGAGATGGTTCTGAAAAGTGGTTTCGTCTGAACCACTCGGCCCGTAAAAATTCGAATGGAAAACCAAACATCCTGGGCCGTCCCGGTGTGGAGCAGGTCTAAAAGAAAAGTGCCTTAAACGTCCAAGGTCCTCCTCCTGAGTTTGTGTTGGTGAGAGACATTCAGGCTTTGACAGTAAAGGAAACATTTCTGTATTTGTTGTCAAGGTTTTCTTCCTCCAGATGAAATTCACAAAGATGACCTTGAATGGTCAAAGAATATACTGAGGTTAGATGCCCCTTGGTCAGTTTTAACCTGTTTTTTTTTTTCTTTTCTCAAACAAGGCCAAGTAGAGTCTGAAGGAATCAAGAAATTACTGACAAGTTGAAGGACAATTTCTTGAAGCTGTTTTATATCGAAGAGTGAATGAGATTGACACCACTTCAATTTTGTTGAGTTATCTGTTTTCTCTGTTCTGTTATCTGGTCAGGTGTTTTTGTTGCTTTTTTTGGGGGGGAGGGAGGCGATATATTTTTAAACTCACATTTAATCTGTGCAAGTACAATAAAGTGAATCCTTTTGCAGGCACGAATAAAATACCTACAAAATGACAGCTGACTGTAATCTCATTTCGCCAAAGTCAAAATAATGCAAAGAAATAAAAATGTGACTCCCCCACAAAAAAAAAATAGAGAAGGGAGTTGAATGCTTTACGATAGAATCTTCGTGTTGAACTGAATGTTGGAATCATTCATTTTTTTGGAATCTTTGAATGTACTTGAATCACACACGCACACACACACACACACACACACACACACACACACACACACACACACACACACACTGCTGTGCGTACGACAGGCTATACTGTATGTGCACAGTGAATTGCACACATTTACATGTGTGGCTCTGTGTGCCAGTGATTGTCAGTATGTGGATGAGTGTGTGGTGGGAGAGGGTGGTGGGAGGGGCGGG
>NW_017806065.1:98523-110295 GCF_001891065.2 Hippocampus comes | reverse complement strand
TGGTGCCGGTGAGTGTCAGTATGTGGATGAGTGGTTGGTGGGAGAGGGTGGTGGGAGGGGCGGGGGGGGGGTGTCTTTGTATATGTGCCAAACCAGTCCAGCTGGCATCAGCGGTAGCTGAAGCTGAGGCCCCTGGATTAGTCACATACACACCAGCACACATGCGCACACACACAGACCCACACACACACACACACACACACACACACACACTGCCAACCACATTGCCACTTTCTACGCCTCTAATTATCAACCTCTTCTGCATCGACTACCATGTTGGTGTGTATTCAGCCCCATCTATACATGCCCGATTCAAACCCTTCACCGTGTACACGCTTCATTTTCCTCCACACACGCTCACTATAAAGCCCCTTCATTTCATCGCGTATGGCTGCACCAACCACAGAATGTAATTACACACTAGCAGTGGTTTGATATTTAGACTGGCTGAAGATTTAAGGCTTTATCCAAAAAGGTTTGCGTGGTAAAAATAGGCTTAAAGTGGTCCCACAGTTCCGAGGAGAGCAGGACCGCCTGTTCAGAAGCTTGAGGGGGGAAAATAGCTTTTTTTTTTGTCTCTTTTCTTTTTTTGTCAAAACACTGCGGTGGGCTGTACATGTTCTCAGTTTATCAGACGCCTCCGTTTGCCCAGACACATGGTCAAATTGTCTATAAAAAAAATGGCGGTCGGTTACCTGCCAATGGTGTGCCTCACTGTCACGTGTGATCACTGCTTTGCCTGCGTTTGACGAGTCAAGGGAGAGCTGCTTGTCATTTTTTATGGCAACAAAATGATCAGAAGTGGGAGGTCAAAGCTTTTGCTTCCGCAGGAATATACAAATAAATTACCCATTGTGACTGCTGAAATACAAATGCTATATAATAATAATAATCATAATTGCTTTTGACTGATTTTACCCTTTTGGTCAAATTAAAATCATATTTTGTAAGATAACACATTGAACAAAGGAATAATCTATGAATCCATTTTTTTTTTTTTTTACCTTAATGCAAAAAACGTTCCTTAAAAACGTGCACACTGAAAATACACTTGCAACTAAAGATGATGTTGTTTCCCCTAAATGATACACAAAATGTCTAACTTTACACTCTTTTTTTTTTCCTTCTGTCTGCAGGTAAAACAGAGAGGAGTTCATATTCATATGGCAGAGAATCAAACCCGCACTGCCACCAGGTCAGTGGTTCATGCAATGTCAATTTCGCAGTAACGGAAAGCAAAAATTTGTATTTTATTCACGATGAAGTCGCACACATTGTATATGCCGTTGTTTTTAATTGATGTCGCTGTCATCACACTTGCCAATGTAGTTTAACGTCTCAAGCTAACATATCAAGCGCTATTTAGGAAAAGAAAATGACGCACACAAACAGAAGTGATTCACGGAAAAGTACAAACAAAATCAGTTCTTACAAGCAGATTTCACTTCTCAGAATGTATGAAATTATTAACTTCACCTCAACTCAAGAGTATTTATTTGTTATTTCTTTTTTCCTCATAGAACCAAATGCAGAGAGCCGTGTCGTTTTTATGGTTGTTGACGACATAGACGGCAAATGTTTTCACTCCTGACGTCATGGAAATGCCATCAATTGTAATGTTGGGGTCATGTTGTTTTCAAAGGAGCGTTTTGTGATGCCACGCGCAGTGAAGACTTTTATACCATTGGAAAAAAAAAATAATAACAATCTACTACGTAACACCATTAGAAAATCCAAATTAATAATTCAGATGATATACAGATGCTAGTTTGATGCGACGCAGGTTCCATCCTCGTCGGTTGCCTGAGAGCCATGTTATGGCTTTAATCAATTAAAGCTTATCAAAGGGATGTATGTCCTTGTGAAAGTCAGTGGCATGAAAAGATGTTCGAAAGCGTAATGAATATGTATTATATCCCCCTTTTCAGCACCGGTTTGTGCTTTGAATGAAGCTTCATTGATCCCTGAGGGACATTAGATGGTTTTATTTAACCGCTCAGTCACTGAGAGATACAGATGTCTCGTCGCCACGACACCTTTCCATTGCAATGGAGCGTTTTATACTCCAAAGTACAAGAGTACTCTAGCCCATAGCGGGGCTTTTTACAGCCCGCGGGCCAAATGCGGCCCGTGGGCCGGCTCTTATTGGCCCGTGAAGAGTTGCGAGCGAAGCCCGGGAAGCAGCGACCAGGACCAGCTTTGTGATAGATAAGAACTGTAAACCATTTTCGGACGGTGCCTAATTTAAGGGGTGCCGCTATACGCAAACTAAACCATAGCAACCGTTGTCGCATGTTTCAAAGCAAAACAAAAAAAAAAAGAATAATAATAATATTCCAACCATCCAACATTTTTGAGGGTAGTCAAGATGAATTGCTGTGATTTCATTTTTCTCATAAAAACCCGTGCCACATTTTCCGGTTGGTTTCATGATAATAGTTCATGTTTTCACATCAGTTTTTATGAAGACAAAGTTGTAAAAGTCGAAAAATTATTGAGACCAGAAGTGGCTTTGAATTGAAAGTTGGTGGTGGTGGTTGACATGCTGCTTCTCTACTCTTGACAGGTAACTTGACTCTTGTCATGCGCACGTGCATTGATGAGATTATATATTACATTAATATTCATGAACCTAATCAGGATTGTTTACGTTTGAATCGCAATTCAGCCAAGAATCCTTTTTTTTTTGTTGTTCTTTATTCCTCCCATTGCCAAATTCCCTATTGTGAACTTTGAAGCTTTCGTATGGGCTGATGTCAGGGTATTAAAAAAAAAAAAAAAAAAATCTTGCTGCCTTTGGTATGAGCTTTTCCTTTGTGTTACGAGGACGCAGAATGGCCTCGACAGAGCTCCGGAAAATAGACCAGGAACAAGCTTTGTGTCAAGTTTTTATTCTGCCGTCGTTTTCGCATCTGACAAGTACATTCGACGGAATGTCGTAAAATGTTAACTTGGCTGGATTGAATTTTTGGTCTTTGTTCTTATTGTGTCTCTTTATTTACTTTTCTGTGATGCCAAACGATCGTTTCCATGAGATAGCTCGAAACTCGTCGATGGATAGATTATCATCAATACATCCGTTGGTCCGCCCATCCGAGCACTCGGAGAGCGCCCGCCCGTATTCCGCCGTCCCCCCCTCCCGCCCGCCATCCCTCCAACCTAATCGTCCATGAATTCCTCCTCCCTTTATGATCGATTCTCCTATGCAGCTGTGGTCTCGATGTGGGGTTACAACAAATGGTAAAGGACAAAAAAAATCTGAACCAAATCAAATATGACTGCATCGCTGGCCATTTTCCCGCCGAGTGGCAGTCAAATGAGCCTGCCGCACAGTCTGAATGGCTCTTGATGGAAATTGTTTGGAAATGGCAGATAATTTTACATGCTGGGCTGAAGTCCAAAATCCTTTGGCTTCATCCTTGGCTGTTAGTGAAAATTCTGTCCTCGTAATAAAGGGAAGGAAAAAAAAAAAAAGAAAACAGTAAAATAACATTTAGAGGAGAAGATGAGCTCACATGGTGACAGCTGGCAGATTCAAATGACTTCAGTTTAATCGGCAGTCAAATAGATTTGTACTGTTTGAGTTTTGGGTTAATTTAGCTTTTAGTTTCGCACTTGGCTCCGGTGTTTGTCAAAGATTGTGAAAGTTTTTTTTTTTTTTTTTGCATTTAAAGGGGTCTTAGATAGGGGATGGGGGGGGTCTTAGATACTGCAGCACGACAGGTAGGGAAATGTGTATATTGTCTATATTGTTGGAATTATTATGGGCAGCGGCAATATTAGTGGTGAAGGTCGCTCGCAGCACGGGGGGGGGGGCTCTCTGCGACAAATGCGTGCGTGCCCGGTCAACAGCCAATCGCAGGGCACATGCAAACCACCATTGACCATTTCAGAGCCACGTGGATGGAGAATGTAGAGCATGCGATTGCTCTCTCACACGTTTGTGCATGTGAACTTTACACGGGAAGGCCTCAGCCGAGGATCAAACTTGGGACCGCTTGACTGGAAGACATCCGTGCTAACGGCTGCGCCACAATTGGATTCAATGCATTCTAATCAGCTTTTCAACATTCCATTAACTGCGGTTTGTGGCCAACGAGGTGGCATTTGTGGTTACGGTGTCGTTGCCCTGAGTCTGGTGAGGTCTTGGTTTCTGTTGGTTTGAATTTTGACGGCGTGCCTCTGGGTTTGAATTCCTCAGGAAGGTGTGTGTGTGTGTGTGTGTGTGTGTGTGTGTGTGTGTGTGTGTGTGTGTGTGTGTGTGTGTGTGTATCAGCTGGAGCAAAGCTGGCATAGGTGTGGCAGTGCCTCGCCAGCATTTCCTTGTAATTAATGGTGTTCTCTCTCTCTCTGATTTGGACCGGAATTGATGACACCCGAATGACTTTTGTAGTCACATAAAAAGTGAGAGTGACGGGCAAAATACAAATTGACAAGAATACCAAAGTGCACAGCACACGATGCATGTGTTCTCAAGCCAAAATAAAAATGTTTTCTTGTCGCTAATTGTCCACATCATCATGACAGCAACAGTATCTTTTGGCCGAAAGATAAATCTGTGTCAAAAGACAAGTTTGAGGTGATTTTTTTATTTTGTGAAAAAAATTCCAAAATATTGCAAAATGAGAAATACACTTGGATGCTGCTTCAGAAATTCACCAAAATTTCTTGTGGGCCACCATTCAATAGGATAGTTTAAACTCCATTTGACGCCGCGTATCTTCCAGCTAAACGTTGGTCGACAGTGAAATTCGTCAGTTTAAGAGTTGCCAAAACAAAACAGACTTCCAGATACTTTCCTGTTGCAAGATTCTATTCAACGAAGCAAACCCAACACCCACGATGCGGCTGAACAAGTATCCTCACTGCTTCGGCAAAACAACACGCCTAATCGCTGAAGGTCAGATGGACACAACTCTGCCAGTGGCGTTTCGCCGTATGTCTTGGTGTGTGTGTGTGTAGAGACGCTCCTCTGCGTCCCTCTCATTGCGTCTGTCTGTGCCGTTCTTCCCCACACTCTGCGGTGATCTATCTTAGTTCGTTTCTTCTTTGTGAGCAGCTGGCCACGGAAAGCCCAGTCAGCTCTGCGAGAAACGGTCCCCGCCGTTGTGGGTGTGGGTGTCATATGTCACGTGCATGCACGTCCCAAATCTCAGCTAAACATTTTGGAGCACTCCATGACGACATTTACATATCCAAACGAATCGGGTTACTTTTGTGAAGTGCACTGGCTTCAATTTGACCTTTAGCCAAACGCGCGCACTTCCGCTGCTCGAGGTAGCATTGATGCCCCTTTACAGCGAGTTCAGCGATTCAAATAAAACGGAATGGCCGCTCGCCTCACCTCGACGCCCTCGCACCTAGCGCCGCCTCCGGTCTTCATGAGAATGAAAGCCACACAATAGAAGGGGGGCAGGAAGCAGGGGCTCACGTACACAGTTTAGCTAACATGACGGGCAGTGCGGCGCTACGTTTTTGTAGCTCGTGAGGAGCCGCGCAAGGAAAAGGATAACTTTTATTCGGAATGTCAAGGGTGCTGTGTGATGATGTGTCATAACTTGAACTGACTTGGCTTCCCCTGAGCTCTTGCCTCTGACCATCACCGGTCGGGACCCCCACAGTGACATCACCGCAGAGTGAGTACAGTAGATCGCGAGCAGGGACACGGAGACAAGCAGGTAAAGAGAGACAGTCAGACAGACAGATGGGTATTTTGTCTCTCCTCCAGCTCGTCTAGTTGCCAGGACGACCGTCTGGCCTGGCTCAGTGCTCAAGTACAAGAGGAGAAAGCAAGCAAGGAAAGAAAGAAAAGCGCCGCAATCAATGAGACTCTTTTTGTTTTAGTGGGAACCCCCTTTTCACCCCCAGATGACGCGCGGTCTCACGGCGCAAGATGACGGAGATGCTGTGTGTGTGCGTGTGAGTGTGTGTTGGTCGTGCCTTTGTGTCTGACTCCTGCTTGTGTGTGAGGCTGACTTTATTTAAGACAAGGACCCTTTTGTTTTAAGGAGGAGAAAGGCACCGAGGCCGAGGCTGGCCCTGTAATTGGCCTACTTAGACCCTGTTTAGCATGAGAAAAGCTCACCAGTGCCAAGCCAACTCTTGTTTTCAGCACAGAGAGGACCGATATGCTGATCAGAATTCAGATTAGTCTGAAAAACATCCCCTGCCACCTCACCAATACAGTCCTCCACCCTCTGCTTGAGAAACACTGCACGCTAATTACCTGACGACAAAGCTGGGGGAGGAAAAAAAAAAAATCTATGCTTTAACGGAGTAGTGGAAGAGTCTATTTACAGAAGAAGGGAGGGGGGTTCGTTCTTTTTCACCTCTTTCGTCCTCAATAATTTTTTATGTCTCCCTTCAAAAAAAAAAAAAGTTTCCATCCATCTTTCCCTTTTTTGTTTTGTCTTTTATTTGTGCCTTCGCTCCTCCGCTGATCAGCCCAGCCGGCACTTGTTGCCGCAGAATGATTGAACTCAATTAGAGCGACAATGTGAGAGCTGTTTGGAAGTTGGGAAACCGGGTCACAGTTAGAGGAGGCAAGAGGCAGCACGGAGGAGAAGTTTGAATCCGAGTCTGCACTGAGCAGCCTGATGTTGCATTCACGGAGGTACTGTAAATAGCTTGGCGTTGTGTTTTCCCTTGTCGTTATCCAGCTTCTTTATCTGTCTTTCCAGCTGCATATCTGCTACTTTTTTTGGATTCAAATTTTCAATTCCGACTAAAAATATTCATTCTTATTAGTATTAGTTGAAGTACTGTAGTAGTAGTAGTAGTAGTAGTACTTGTTGTCATTGTTGTATTTGTTATAGAAGTACTTTTTTTTTCTTTTTTTTTGTTTTACGGTTGGTTCTATTTCCAAAGTGGAGATTACAGGGAAGACTTTGTTCCATTTATTCTGCGGCTTGATGATTTTAGTTTTATCGCCTGAGAGGACGCATCTGTCGAAGGAACGATATCAGCATTGGCAAAAGTGGGTTGGGGCTTTGATTCCTTCCTTGCTCAAGGGAACTTGAAAAGTCTTAGAGGTCAAGATTAGGATCTCTCTAGCAACCGGTCCAATTATAGATGCACCCCGCTTAGAACTTCCAAGCTCCAACCTCAACGTGTTCTCGCTGAATCCACAGCCTTAAAAAGATTTTTTTTTTTAAATTGCCAAATACCTTCAAAGAGAGAGAGAGAGAGAGAGAGAGAGAGAGAGAGAGAGAGAGAGAGCGTCCACTCCAAAAAAGAGTGTTGGCAACTTGGATCACATGTACAGATCAACACAATTGATCTATTTATTGAATGCACATTTTAACTTGAGCACCACTTTCGCCTTGTGATGTCA
This sequence comes from Hippocampus comes, assembly GCF_001891065.2. Lineage (NCBI taxonomy): Eukaryota > Metazoa > Chordata > Actinopteri > Syngnathiformes > Syngnathidae > Hippocampus > Hippocampus comes. Next base: position 102,962 of record NW_017806065.1, on the reverse strand, counting down.
GACTTGTTTTTCTGCCAGCTCCGGTCAACTTTTCCTCGTCCGAGCGCCAAAATCTCCCATTTTCTCCATATTCTGGTGTGCTGTCTGAATATGTGGCTTGTGAGATTCCGATGCCTTTGCATTGATATTGGAATCAGCAATTTATTCATACCATTGAGGACCATCGCACAGAGCACTTCCCCAAATAACTCGATGCACCTGATCAATTCAATTTTGAGAGAGATACACGGTGACATTTTTCTTTTGCTTGAAGTGTGCTGTGTGTTGTTTTTTTTTTACTACAGACAAAATGGTTGGATTAACGCCCCCTCTCTTTGTGTCCCACTCTATGTTTGGAGCAGTCATTATTGGGCGGTGAGATGGCATTGGGGAGTCCCGGCGCCACTTCGCCCACCAAGCCGCCCGGTCAGTACTACCAGCATTACGGCAGCAACCCCCGCAGGAGACTACTGCATATGGACTCCATGGGTAAGGCGCCCGCCGCTTTGGATCGAGGAGCGTTGTCAAGGCAATCCTTACAAATAATCTGCCTTTTGTCGATGTGAAACGTCAACAACATATAGATTGTGTGGCATAAATCCGATCACTGTGGGTTACCTTCAGATGTTCATACCTTGTGTTCTGATTAATGAAATGCTTAAGACAGATTTTTTTTTTTTTCATGGTTTTGAGGTTATGCAATATCTGGTCCATACCATTGCAAGAATAAATACTTGGTGTATAGATAACTATTTGCCACCCCCCCTGTCTTTTCAATGAAACATGACTTTTTTTCCTAATCGATAAAACAGATGTGGAGCAAAAAAAACAAAAAACTAATACACAAATAGTCAAGAGTCCACTTCAATTGCAATATTTGAATATTTCTGCCTTCAAGTGTTTTTGAACCGTCGTAATTGAGCAAGCTGTGTCCTCTTTCTACCTTAAACATAATCACGACAAATGAAGTGGCGTTTCTGGGAATATGTAATGAACGTGTCATCAAATTCCTACTCGACATCACACAACGCTGCAGTAGTTTATGTCACCATTCAAGAATAATGACAATCATTATTTCCTTTTTATTTGAATTTTTTATTTTTTTTTGACTTGATTTCATTCACTCCAAATGTCCTGAATAATAAAAAAATAAATTAAATCAATCAACTCACTCCAACTGCTCACTCCAGTAAGAGCAGCTTGGAATGCAAAACTCCAAATGTTTTCAACCACGCAACTCCTGTAAAAATCCAGTGTGGATTACCTGTTAAATGTGCATGGCCAAAATTTCGGAATTTGTCTTTTATTTATTGATGTAGTATTTCCTTTATCGATTGAAAGCTGTTGATATGACGTGCGTGTGGCCTGCGGCGCCCCGTGTCTGGTTCGAGGTGTGTTCGGAAGAAAGGAAAACATTCAGGACAATAATGCTGAAGTGTAGCCTTGGTCGTGTTTGCCTTGATAGGACACGGGCAACACACCCATGCGCCGCGCGCGCACGCACACACACACAAACGATGCTGGGCCAATTTCCAAAAAAACATTCTTTCATTTTTCCATCAAAGTCTCCCCTCCCCAGTTAATGGACTGCTCCTTTGCTCCCTTTGAAAGACTAGAAGACACAGTCCGAATACAAAACAAAATAAATATAACCTCTTTTCTTTTATCAAAGCAAATCGACAGAGAAAACTAGCCTTTTTTTTTTTTTTTGAAGCAAATTCCCCCCCGACACCCCTGCCATCTTATTTTTGTTCCTAGTGTTTGCAGTCTTTGTAAATACATTGACAGGCAGTTTTTACAAGTCTCTCCTCTTTGCCAGATTGATTCAATCAAAACGAGAGACTGGCAAGTTCAACTCTCCTTTCATTCATAAAGCTTTTTTTTTTTCTTTCTTTCAGAAATCCACCCCAAAAAAGTCCGCAAGGTCCCGCCGGGCTTGCCATCCTCAGTAAGTGATAACAATCCTCAGTCAAATTGCTACTTTCAGGTTGCGTTATGAGCAAAGTCGCCTGCTGATGCTGCGGTTGCTAATCGCGGGGCTGCTTTTGCCAGAGAGTGCAGCAGAGGCCTGTTTTGACGGATTGACAGGGGCAAGGCTGCTTATAATTGTGTGGCTTCTCAAAAAAACGACATGTATATCCCCCAAAAACACACATTCGGTTGCACAAAACCAGAATCGGTAAATCACGGCACATCAAGTTACACGCTCATCTTACAGCAAAAATAACAAACTGCATCCTGCTGTTGTATCTTTGTTCTTCAAGTTCAGTTATTATGAGCAATGAATGTAATCTTCTGATAAAATATGGATATGTGTCCACGAAAGAGTAAGCTATGACTTTGAGATTGAATTGAGAGGAAATATAGAGTAGCTTATATTGGATTTTTGGTGGGGTTTTTTTTTGGTTTTGGCTTTTGGGCTATTAATAACAAACTGCATCCTGCTGTTGTATCTTTGTTGTACGCGTTCAGTTATTATGAGCAATGAATATAACCTTCTGATAAAATATGGATATGTGTCCACGAATGAGTAAGGTATGACTTTGAGATTGAATTGAGAGGAAATGTAGAGTAGCTTATATTGGATTTTTGGTGGGTTTTTTTGGTTTTGGCTTTCGGGCTATTGGTCGTACAATTTCCTTGCTTTTCTTTGATTTGTTCCACGAGTACTCATGTTCTGATAATCTTGTCATCTTGACAAGAAGATACAAATAGGCAAGTAAAACATTAATCCTGACTGTTTTTTTTTTGTTGTTTTTTTGGGGGGAGAATATCTGATCAAAGGGAATCGCTAAAAAAAAAATGAATGAAATGAACTAAAGGCAGCAGCTGCTGCAAGTTTTTTGTTTTTCTGTCGAGAGAGATTTTTGTTGTTTCTCATTGAAAAGGCAGGCACCTACCTTTATTTGGTCGGGTGACGCTTTTTTAACGTCATCATTTTTGCCTGTCGAGATTTGTTTGGTCTGTTTTCTCCATCCATCTCACTGGTGGAGTTATTTTTATTCTTCAACGCCTGACCTCATTAATCATCACTTAACGAGTGCTGAATGCGCGCGGTGTCAGCTGCCTATTTGGCTCAGCGGGAGTCCGGCTTTTCTGTGACCTCGGCCTGCTTTGTCCCTGCTTCCTCCGCTCTTTCCTCTCTCGGCCTACATCATCCGTGTGTGTGTGTGTGTGTGTGTGTGTGTGTGGGTGTGCGTGTGAAAGCGAAGAGGAAGCACAAATTGTTTCACAGATTGATGTTTTTGGGGGCTTTTGTGTAAGGGGAAGCACACTGTTTGTTTGTTCTGTAATGTGATGAGGTTTCATACAAAACGGTTCTAACCTTGACTGGACAACAGCAATATTCAGGGAAATTGTTGTTCCTGTTCGTGGAAAAAAAAAAAAAAAAAAAAAAAAAGAATTTAAGGAAGAGCTTCTGTCTCATCTCTTCACCGTGTCATCAGTGCACTGAGCCTGTGGGGGGTAGTGGGGGGGGAATTGATATTTCAGCCAAGGTTTTAACTGCGACCTTGTCGCTTCATCTCTGTCTCTTTGGAAGTAACACCTTGTTTTCAAAATCCTCATAGAATTTTTTTTCATGATCATATCTTGACAGATAAAGCAGTTGTAATGCTAACATGTACAAATGATTTTTTTTTCCCCCCAAGAAACATGTTTATGGAAAGCAGCCATGCCATAATGCGGAATGTTTTCTGAATTTTATTTATTTATTTATTTATTTATTATGGTTGGAATTGGCCTAGACTTAATAGAAATCTTTCAAAAAAAAACTCGATGACAGTTTTAGCGTCAGAAAGGGAAAAAAAGAAAAAAGTTCTTTCGGTTTGGAAATATGTCACATTTCATACGCCACCCCTCTCCCAAGAGAAACTGTGCACGCTGCTGCCAGTAAAAAGCCATGTGGGTTGTGTGGGCAATGGAGGTTGCCTTTTGAATTTTAATTTGGCTCTTCTATTTCTTCCACTTCTTCTCCCCACGCTTCGCATTTATGTTTGTTTGTCAAATTTGGTTTGCTGAGTCAATGATATACTCGGAGAAACAATTAAGTCACACGCGAGAGGAGAGCGTGGGATGTCTTTGTAATCAAAAGGAAATTAGGCTAACATTAGTTGGTTGTATAATTCTCTCACCGCGCTCCTCCGATGGTGATCCGTTTCAGAGGCTTGAAAGTGACAAGTGACAAAACAAATAGTGCACGTCAAGATTAACATGCAAAATGGCCGGCAAATATTCATGACAGTAACGGCGACAAAGGAAACAGAAAGCAATTAGCATCTACATTATATGCCACTGTCATTGACTTAATTATATATTTTATTGGCTCAATCCTTCACATATTATTATTATTATTATTATTATTATTATTATATTTACCACAAGCTCTCTCTCTCACACACACACACACACACACACACACACACACACACACACACACACACTTGGTATAACACACACAT